>NW_023396689.1:3205202-3355202 GCF_011125445.2 Fundulus heteroclitus | reverse complement strand
TTATAAAGATCTGATTTATATATTTAAATGTGTAGTGAATTCAGTCCAAATATTGTTCTTCAGTTATCTTTAAAATTCCCTACACAATTTGATATTTCTGGCTTGTGTACTTGGTCAGTGAGGATTTCCGTTTTATGTGAACATCCAATGAATATTACCTGGCATGATAGAATAGTAAATAAAAGAAAAACTGAATAAATAGTTCAGCTCAACCACACTCAAAAGCCAAAAAAAAAGCCAATGGTCTTTAGGTCTTTAATAAACATGTAAAACTCAAGAGTCAAGGCCAGTCAAATGAATTGGCAAGCTGTTCCAGAGTTTAGGAGCAGCTACCCTAAACTATGGGTCCCCTTGGATCTTAATCCTGGTTTTAGGGACCTCTAGCAGATGCTGATGAGCCAAACTGAGCTGTCTAGCTAGTGTATGTGGGGTTGTGCTATTACACACTGTTTAAAATTATTTAATGTTTAATAAATAACTCTCTCTGTTAGCTATTGTCCGGCGAGTATCAGCCCTAGGGCTGATATTGGGACAACAGTTGAAAGGAATGATTCGAGCACAGACGTTCTCTTAACAGCAAACTCTGCACACTTATAGAATAAATGAGTGACAACTTCTCTTCAAGTTCAAGAATTTATTAACAGAAATAAATTGAACATACCGAGAACACAACTATAGAATGCTGTTTATCTGAATTAACACTATATTTCAATCAACAAATCCTGATACTAGGCTAGTGGAACTTAACGAAAACTACTAAGCAAAATGAAGATCAAAAGAAGCTAAGGAACTATGTACACACAAAAGAAACAAGACAAAATAAAATGGTTGATCATCATCATCAGAATAATTAAGTGAATCTGGGTTCACTGCAGATCTAAGTTAAAGAACCAAAGTTCATCTTAAAGAACATGGAATGAGGTTAAATTTGCTTAACTAATTCAGATTTGGTTTGTTATAACCGTAAAAAACAAACTTGAATTACATCAGCATGGCATGGTTTCGAAGAAGCCAGCAGGAGCTATCCTGTCAGCGCCACGTGTTTCAAAAACACTGTGAAAACTGTGAAGTAAACCTTCTAAAATAAACCATTTAACTTTCCCTGTCAGCTTCCTGCAACAGCTGGGAGAAAAAAACACAAGGCTGGTTTCAGCATAGACGGATTGTTTATTCCAGCGTCTGGTTACGCAGAAGTTAGACTGCAGACTTAGCTTCTATTCAGCTGGCAGTTCTCCAAAATCCGTCAGATCCTCCTCTCCGCGGTGGATGATGAAAGTTACCCACTTTGTTGCTCCAGGAACAACAGGACTGAGTTTCCACCCAATGCTATTCCAACGAAACAGTGGGAAATGAGGATATTTGTCTGTGGGAAGTTTGGCTTTATAGCAACGGCAACCTGCTGAGTGGGCAGTTTATGGTGCCTGAAAAAGTCTGAATTTCCTCATGGGTTGATGGCACAACAATAGTTAGGCCCAGAAATATTTGGACAGTGATACAAGTTTTGTTGAAAATGTATTCAGGATGCAAATATATAATCAATATGGGATTAAAGTCCAGACTCTTAGCTGTAATTTGAGAGTATCCATATCCAAATTGGAGCAAGGGTTCAGGAATTCCAGCTCTTTAATACGTAGCTGGCTCTTTTTCAAGGGACCAAAAGTAATTGGATAATTGACTCAGAAGACTGCAAAATAAATAACAAGGCTGCATGGGCTCTTCCCTCGTTAACCTATCATTATTAAGCAGTTAAAAGGTCTGGAGTTTGCATTTGGAAGCTGTTGCTGTGAACACACAACATGCGGTCAAAGGATCTCTCAACAGAGGTGAAATCTCATCTAATACATCTAAAACTCCATTCTGTCTTTTCCCAGTTACCCTCAACATCTCACCGCACCACTGGATTCTCCAAGCATAAAAACTGAATGGCAGCTGAAAATTAGGCACAGTAACTTCTGTCCCACTGACATCTCACTGTGTCTAGCTGTTGCTTTTATGTTAAATGATCGCGCAACTAAACAAAGATCTACTTAACTTTGCTTAACTAGTATGGATGACATGTTTGCAACCCCTGATCCCTCCCCAGACACAATATACATAAAAAGATTCCTAACAAATAACCGAAAAGTAAGTCTGTATTTCTCAACAGGACAGTTGTTTTCCCCCAATGTGATGTTTGTGCAGTCAGCTGTAGGTTGTCACCCGTCCCGATATGGAATCGTCCTTTTGTAACGTGAGGATTCAAATAAATGGTGTCTGGATCACTTTCCAGAAGGAGAACCGAAAGGATGGAGACAGATGAACTTTTGGGACCACGCTTTATTCCGTCTCACTCCAACTCCCAGCACAGCTGCACTTCCTTGTTTTTGTCACATGACCAACAACAAACCAATGAGAATCTAAACTTAGGAAAAGCAGATCGAACTATCTTAAAGATGTAGTCGTGAATTACATAAAATATAACTATATGAACTACCACATTAACTTAACTTTACATTTCTTCCCCCTCCCACAAAAGAAACGACCCAGTTTCAAATAAAATAAAGAGGAAAACAAGCATCTGCAAAAAAAAAAAAAAAAACATATATGAAAGTAACTTCAGTCCAAAATTCACTTCAGTCACTTCAGAACATAGTCCTTAAGGTACGTGGGAGGTCTAATTGGACGTCTGCCGGGGCGTGGCAGGGAACTAGCATCTCGAGGAATAGCAGAGGGGACAGTGCTAGACTGACGTACTTGGCCAATGGGGATGGCAGGTGAAGCCTCAGTCAGGGGAATGTGCGGTCGGGACAGGGGCTGAGGTTGTGGAGGGCCAGTAGGAGGTGCCGAAGAGGGAGCACTATCGCAGCCAGTCAAGTCGGAGATCTTTGCTGCTGTTGACTTTGCAGATTCATAGGGCAAGGCACCAGACAATGCAGTCAAGGGAGGGACTGGAGGCTGGAAGACGTCGCCCACAGGTGTCCTATGCCCACGATCTGGCACAGGAGTATGGTAGGGTCTAAGGCGGTTGTAGTGGACAATCTGGGACTTCTCAGATTGATCCAGGAGGTAGTGAATCCTGTACGTCACTCCAGGAGAATCTGCCTCAGATCCAAGGCACTCCAATATTTCAAAGGGGCCTTTCCAGTGAGGAGCAAGTTTTTGCCTAGTCGTGGTAGGGTCATTCAACCATACAAGGTCTCCAGGAACATAGGGAGTGTACCTAACACATTTGTCATACTGCCATTTCTGCTGATCGTGGGCACATTCTCTATTCCCTGCGGCAGAACTGAAGGCTGACTGAAGTTTCAGAGTCAACTGTGCAGCATAGTCAGCAGGGGAACCTTGAGTGGATATAGATGGTGTGTTATCAGGTGACATGTTGACAGGCATCCTGACCTCATGTCCATGTGTGAGGAAGAATGGTGTGAAACCTGTTGTAGAGTGAGGACTGGTATTGTAAGCCAAAGCAACTTGGTTGAGACAGTCATCCCAGTCACCAGGCTGTTGGAGAAGTGACTTTGCTAACTGATCAATGAGTGTTCTGTTAAATCTCTCAATCATGCCATCACTCTGGATGATATGGGCTAGTTCTTGTTTTCTGAATGCCCAGAAGTTTACACAGATGTCTCAGCAGATTAGACTCAAACTGCCGTCCTTGATCAGTGTGAAGCATCTCAGGGATGCCATGTTCACAAAAGTAATTTTCAAACAGACATTTTGCAACTGTTGTGGAGCGCTGGTCTGGAATGGCATAGAGGTTGACAAACTTGGAGAAATAATCTTGCACAACAAGCACATACCTGTTCCCACGACTTGTGATTGAGAGCTCAAGGATGTCAGCTGCAACCTTCTGGAATGGTTCCGTTGCGACAATCGTTTTCATCGGAGCTCTCAGATGAGGTGTGGGACTTCGTCTTGCTTCACATGGAGTACATTGTTTACACCATTCCTTGATATCACATGACATAAAGGGCCAGTAACACAGTTGCTGAGCAAGTTTCAGGACTTTATCAGCCGATAAATGACCCGTTACTGGATTCCCATGCAGCATCTCCAGAACAGCGTCCTGGAGAGAGAGGGGAACAATTACTTGATGCAACACTGATTTCGGAGAAGGGTTGAAAATTTTACGGCAGAGAATACCATTATGAAAGGTGAGTCTGTGATACTTGTGCCATAGGGCTTTCTCAGCAGGTGGGCGTTTTTTCATGTGCCAATATGGTGGCTTCTGACCTCTAGCTTTCCAGTCACTGACCTCAGACAGTATGGCATCCTGTTGCTGTTCCTTCTTGAAATCATCTTCGGGGAAGTGAAGCACAAAGGTGGAGGAGATAGACTGCGGAACACACTATAAAGAGGCTGGAGAAGGCTGTGATCCAGTCAGGTACGCGGACACTGGCTCAGGATCATTACTGCAGGGGCTGTGATCAACCGAACTGACAGGCGCCGACAGACTTACAGGACTGGGACAAGAATGGGGATTGGCTGGAACACTGGGAAAGGTGGTCTGCTCTCCGATGTCAGCTGGATAACGTGACATTGCCTCTGCATTGAGGTGGCGGTGGCCATCTTTGTGTATGGCAGTCCATTCAAAAGGATCAAGTTCAAGAGCCCAGCGAGCACGACGACCAGTTCTGTCATTGTCAATGGGTATTTTCCTAAGACCCAAAAGAGGTTTGTGGTCGGTGACGATAACAAACGGTTGTTTGTAGTGGCGAAAATGTCTTACGGCCCAAACAATGGCCTAGAGTTCTCTGTCATAAGTTGACCATTTCCTCTCTGCTTTTGTGAGAACATGGCTAGCATAAGCAATCACTTTTTCCTGATCACTTTGTCTCTGAGCAAGCACAGAACCGATAGCAGAACCTGAAGCATCCGTGTAGAGAAGGAATGGCAATGTAAAGTCAGGGAATGCAACCACTGGAGGATTTGTGAGTGCATGTTTCAGGTGTGTGAATGCATTCTGACAGTGAGAAGTCCATTGGAAAGATGCATACTTTTCTGTGAGTGCATGCAAAGGGAGACTGTGATGTGCAAAGTTTCTGATAAACTTCCGGTAGTACGAGCAAAGCCCAAGAAATGCTCGTACCTCCGTAGCTGACTGTGGAACGGGCCAGTCTTGGAACCTTTTCACATTTCTTGGGTCTGGCTTAATGCCGTCTTTGGACACAACATGGCCCAAAAACTGCACCTGACAAAACTGCATTTTGATGGATTCAGCTTCAGGCCACTTGACTGGAATCTGGAGAGAATTTCTTCCAGGTGCTGGAGATGTTCGCTGAACGAGCGGCTGAAGATAAGGACATCATCCAAATACACAAGGCAAGTTTTTCACGGGAGGCCATGAAGTACCATTTCCATCAAGTGTTGGCATGTAGCTGGCGCATTCGTAAGACCCATTGGCATAACTTTAAAGTGATAAAGTCCACTGCCTGCCATTTTGAACCACACTGAGAGAGTGTGCCACTATGATGCCACAGGAGGGGTTGGGCATGACAACACCACAGTAGTCAGTGGGCATAGGGGAAGCAGGTGTAGCTGCTGACACACAGGCTGTGATGAGGGTTTCACTCATAGCTGGAATCTTAGTCGGCGCTAACACAGACACATTACACCAAGCACCTCTGAGAACTTCAAAGTCCTGTTGCCATGCTTTCTTCCCCAGTTTGATCCCAATCGTTAACTTGCCTAGGATGTCCAGGCGCTGTCCACTGACTGAGCAAGCCGGCAGAGAAGAAGGTGACAGGGGGCGTTTCTTCAACGCTGGGTGAGAGTTTCGAAAATCTTCGCTCACAATGAAGACAAAAGAACCAGAGTCAATTAAAGTACACACTTCAATGCCTTCAACAATACCTAAGATGGTCGAAGAAACAGGGTAATTGGGTTGTGAGTCGTTATGGTCAGGCATCAACTCTGGGGAATCATTCTGGCGCCGTGAAACAGAAGCTGATGTTTGCCCCTCAACATCAGCTAATGGAAGTTTCCCGGTCGGTTGAAACCAGAGTGTGACTGTCTTTCAGGCGACTGGAAACGAACATTGCCTCTAGGGTGTGGACTGCCGTCTCGGTTTCTCCGTTGAAAAGGACTAGGACTGCGTCTGTTTTTGTTTAGGTCATCATCATCATAGCGACCATACCTGGAGTACTGATGAGGTTGTCGTGATGAAGGGTAGTGCCACTCCTGGTTTCGCTGATAAACAGGTGATTGGGGACGACGTTCATAGCGAAGCTCTGGATCACGACCATAATACTGCTCAGGTGAATAAAAGTCTCTGCGGTGTCTGTTACGGTAGTGTTGTGGAGAGACACTGCATGCACTGTATCGAGCATCGTTGGAGGACAACCTGTCACGCCCGGAGTCCAAACGATAAGCCAGGGAACTTTGCTTCTCTTGTAAGTGCTGTACTTCACTTTTTAAGCTGTTGACCGTAAGGGTCAACTGTTCGACAGCATGCAGCAGCTGGTCATTAGGAGGTCTAGGATGAACCATCGCTACCTGTTCTGAAGGGTGAGGGTGAGGAGACGCAACCGATGTCAGTTGAAGAGACGCTCGTGCTCTCTCACAGCGGCTGGCGATACGCAAGGTGTCCTCAGATTCTCAGCACCCATCTCATGGACTTTCAACTGCAAGTTCGGGTCCAAGCCAGAAACAAATCGGCGAAATTTTTCACCCTCCATTGCGTTGTAGTCATAGTTGGGAAAGGCTTCAAGTACAAGACGAGTGATGTCAGCACTGTACACATCCAAACTCTCACCTGGCTTGTGAGGTCGAGCATTCACATGTGTCTGGAAAAATGGTAGGGAATACTTCGGGCCAAAAACATCTCTGAGTCTTTCCTTCACTAAATCATAGTCTCTGGGTCGAAGCAGGAAGGCTGTCCCAATATAAAAACGCGGCATCCGCCAGGCGAGTAGGAAGGAGTGAAGCCATCACCGTAGACAAATTAGTATCCGTCGAACTCATAGCCTGCACTGCTACTTCAAAGCGTCGAGACCAACTCGTAAAAGATTCAGTCCCATCTCCTTTAAACGCAGGTGGAAGCTCGATTTTCAGGGAACTGGGGACAGAATGTGCGGCTAGAGAGGCAGCACCTGTCCTCGTATCAGTCGGTCGGTGATCAGCGGAGGAAGACTGCAGACGCGCGTCACATTCATCGTTCGACATGGTGGGAAAAAAAAATATGTCCAGCGCAAAAAAAAATTACCAAATGCACAAAAAAACGGGGAAAAAAACACTGCAAAAGTTCTTAATATCTCCAGACCAGGTTACAGGCAATCCGTTGTTCTCCAAATGTGTAAAAAAAATCCAGATGGCACAAAAGGCAACAACATCCACAGTTCGGGACAAGTAACCAAAAGCGCCAAAAAACACCAAAATAACACCACGCTGCCACCAAATGTAACGTGAGGGTTCAAATAAATGATGTCTGGATCACTCTCCAGAAGGAGAACCGAAAGGATGGAGAAAGATGAACTTTTGCGACCACGCTTTATTCCGTCTCACTCCAACTCCCAGCACTATATCTTAAAGATGTAGTCGTGAATTACATAAAATATAACTATATGAACTACCACGTTAACTGAACTTTACACTTTATTTGGTTAATGTTGTCCGTTTTGAAGCAATTTGTTCCGTATTTTGATAAATATCAGATAACCATGTCTGTCACACACATATCAACATTAAGTCTAATATGAACAAAATAAGACGTAGGAAATAAGGCCAGCAAAATTATTGTGGCGGGATTTATCAGGACCACTCAGTCACACCTACGCAGCTTTCACAGTTGCATAGAGATGAACACTGCACACCTTTCTCGCTCTCCTTTCAGTTACACTCCGACGCGAAAACACTTTGAAACTAGATGGGAGTGAGAAGAGGTAATTCTTGGCTGAAGAGCATCAGTGGCAACAAAATTGATACTTTAGCAGTCTATGAGCTCAATGGGTTCGGATGAGACGCTATGTGGGGTTCTCTTTCATAGCATTTGTTTTGTGTTTAACTATGGGAACGCCTTCTGTGTGACCTCTTCAGAAGCTTAAAGGTATACTATGCAACCGGCGTTGATTTTCCAAGCTTTGCGCCGCTGAGCGGAGCGGGCGGAGATGCGCGCATATCGAGTTAGTTTTATTTTTTTATTATTATTTTTTTGGAATGTCGGCGAGGCGGTAGCGTGAGGGAAACCCTACAATGTTACTTACAATCGCATCAGCAGAAACGCAAGGTCCGCATCAGCCTTGCAGCCTTCTATGTTCACCCGTGTAGGACTCCTCTCTCTGTCCAGAACCCTTTTTGCTCGTTCTTGCCTGCTCAGACATGGGCTTTCGCTGTTTTCTCGCTGGTTCCGCTATGATAACTGCACAAATATTGCCACTGCGCTAGCAACGAGCACACCTTTCACTGCGGGCGTGTAGCAGTTGTCGCCGTAAAGCAAGACCGACTCTGGCGATGCACACGAGACTACTGAGCCTGTGAGTGCGGGCCGACTGCTCCTGCAATTGCAAGTGCGGTATTTCCCCCACAGACCACCAGGGCGGCCGAGAAAACCTTAGTTCAACCTGAAATGACTCATTTAATCATCCAAAACGGTATGGAACATATTAATTAACTGAAAAATGTTGCATAGTATGCCTTTAAATGTCATTACTCCAGCCCTGAGTGGCTGACATCAGTGATGTTTATGCTGGGGAGAGTCCAATCCCCCACCCTAAATAGGGCTGGCATAACGTCAATCGCCATTCAAAACCCTCTTGCTTCTTTGAGAAGGCTATGGACAACTGTAGCACTGGGCGCTAAGCTAAACTGTCCAAAGACCTTGTGGACAACTCTGTCACTGGATGCTCATTCCCAGCCATACGGTTGTCTGCTATCTTGCGGAAGTAGCAATACTTCTCCTAGCTGGTATAAGCGTGAGTAGCAATACTATCACTCTTATTTTAAGCAAGTAGAAATACTATCGCTCGACAAAAGCTCTAGCTAGCACTTACTAATTAGCTGCGCAAGCCTGTTAGGAGAGCTCCACTAGTGCAAGTCCAAGCTAGCCATGGCTACAGCGACAAACACCAGTAACCATGGATGATCACATGTTTTGTCCCTGCGCCAATAGGATATCCTCGTGGGACACTCATCCTGTGCGAGGCTGGCTTGGGTGTGGCCCATGCTGCAATCTTCCATCTCTCCAGGACCTGTACGCCTCCAGGACTCTGAGGCGTGCAGGGAAGATTGTGGCTGATCCCTCGCACCCCAGTCACAGATTATTTCAGTCACTTCCCTCTGGCAGGAGGCTGCGGTCCATCAGGAACAAAACCTCACGCTACAAGAAGCTTATGCTGTTGGATGACGGAGAGGAGGACTTGACCATCTTGACCAGCTAAACTCCCTGTGGGAAGAGAGCTGCGTCATAACAAATCATGTTAACAGATTATGTTATGATGCAGAGCCATGGGTTTCATGGTTCTTCAGGAGTGGGCCCATTGGCTTGGACTCACCAACCTGACGACGAAGGAAAAAAAGGAATTCCTCGACACACCAATCTTCACTCATGGTCTCTTTGGTACAGCGATTATCACCATGCAGAAGAGATGTGAGGAGAAAAAGAGGGGCAATGAGATGCTGAAACTGTGCATCCCACCACAGCTGCCGCTCCGGCACCGCATCAGTCGTACGTTTTGGCCGCCGCTCGCCCGAAGCCCGGCTTAAGGATCCCCAAGGTGTCTAAAGCGCTGGCCGCGACATCAGCTCCTGAATGTCCGCAGAATCGTTGGCTAGGAAACAATCCCCTCAGGCACATCCCCAGCCCGTTCCCACTCCACCTGCAGCCGCTACGAGTGGAAGAAGTGGCCGGGCAGACGACCTTTTCTCTGCGAGCCCAGTTCTCTACTTTCACGAGCTGCTCCATGCCATCCCGTCTCCGCTGCAGAGTTTGTTTGGGGGGAAAACTGTTAGAGTGTCAGCCCTAACCTGTTTTGTTCATCCCGGGCTGACAAGAGCAACAGTGTTCCAACAGTTGTTACAAAAGCACTTATCTCATGCATTCTGTATTAAAGATGTGCGCATTCAGGCAGAAAGCCGAGGGCGCCATTACACATCGTGAAAAGAATAATAAAGAAAAATACGTTGAAAAACAAAGAAACGCTGGCTGCTATAACACAGCTCGGAAAGACCAATCACTCCCCGGCTGTGAAGACGGCATCCCATCTACCTCTATGCTGCTCATTTAGAGGTGGGGAAGGCATGCACACAGTCAAACTGGGTGCTGCGGACAATCAAATGAGGCTACAGACTCCAGTTCAAAGTTGCCCCGCCCCAGTTCAAAGGAATTATATATTTGCAGGTAAAAAGAAATACAGAGGTCCTTTTGGAAGAAATTTCCACCTTAAAGGACAAGGGAACAATTAAAGTTATCCTCCATCAGAAACCCAAAGCAGATTTTACTCAAGGTATTTTCTGGTTCCAAAGAAAAAGGGGGGAGGAATGAGAGCCATTCTGAATCTCCGGGCCATGAACTGTCATCTGAGGAAATACAAATTCAGGATGCTGACCAGTGGCAGCTGGCCCATAGGGGGCGCTCGGGCGCAACCTCCTTAGATGTGGAGGGGGAAAGTCAAAATATATATAGATTTTAAAAGTATTATTAATGTCAGTTTTTACTTAATAGTACATGGCTACATGTAAGAAGAATTATTAAAACACTGCTACTAATTAACTCCACCAATTGACTCTCATATTACTGTGCATTTCCACCGACAGAACGTATCATTTCTCTTGTGGGGCTATCACTCAAAGCGCCATCAATAAATAATTCTCCAAACAATTGTATGCTGTAGATGCTCCTCCCACGAGTGGCTGTAAATAACAAAATCATCCAAGTAGGCAGCCAAAAAGTCTGTGATGTCCCTCAGGATTTAATCCATTAGGCGTTGAAAGGTCGCTGGGGCCCCCTGCAGACCAAATGGCATTACTCTAAACTGGTACAGACCAAATTGTGTTCTGAAGGCTGTCAGATCCTTTGCTCCATGGGCCAGCGCAAGCTTTAACCTGCCACTAATCCAAGGTCTGTTTGCAGTGTGCTATCAAAAGTGCTATGTGCATGTTGCAGCGTTTCAGGTAAGGTGCATGTGTCTACTTATCCAGTAACGAACCGGGTCTTCGTTACACGGCCCTATTTATAGGGTGGGGGATTGGACCCTCCCCGGCATAGATGTCACTGATGCTAGTCACTCGGCTGGCATAATATGATATTTAAGATTCTGATAAGGTCACGCAGGAGGCATTCACATAGTGAGACACGAAGCAAATGCTAGTCAGAGAACCAAGGTTATATTCATAACCTTAAGTTATAACAGTTGTAAAGTGGTCAGTTGTGACCTATGGAGTCATGGCATTTCTGGATATATTTTTTTTCTGATTCATGTGCTTATAGTTTTAATGATGTTCATAGTGGTTTATATGAGCATTTAGCCAAGATTCTGACATTTCAGTGGATATGTCTGTGTTTACTATGGTGACTGGCAGTAATTAAAAGAGATACAAAAATAGTGAAATTCCTCCCCTGGCACCGAGGGTTGGGTCTGTGCTAGTGTTTCGGTTAAAGAAACTGTAGAGATGATTAAACTTCAGACGTGTGTTGAGGTGGTGGTGGAAGTTTTCAAGATAAAATTTTGTTCCAAAATAAAATGCTGTACCTCGACAAACCAGTAAAGTTACCAGAATCCGCATGGGAAAGACAGAAAAGCCACATGCAGCTACTAAACTGCCCCTCAGCTACTCCTCCTCTAGCCGATGTGTCCCCCTCAAATTTCAAATGCTTCCGATGCCACTCTGCCTACATACAGCACAGTGACTACCTGTAACCCTTTAAACAGTGATGGGCAGTAGCGCCGCTACATGTAGCGAAGCTATTAGTCAAACTACATTTTCCAGTAGCTTGACCGTAGCGTCGCTGCTTTATGAATCAAGTAACTTTCCTGTAGTGACGTTATTTTTTTGATCAAGTAGCGACGTAGCGTCCACAAACGCTACAAAATCCAGGACATAACTAAGAAATGAAACCAGGTTTGTTATTTTGAAACAACATTTAGAGTGAACAATCAATTTGAGTTGTTGGTTGGACATGTTCATGCGCGAGCTTCTACTTTGCCTCTCCTGTCTGTATCTATCGAAACATGCGCATGCCTACGGCAGTGGAACTTATGGCAAGCCGATTAGGCAAATACTCGCCCTTACAATAACGTGCAGTTCCAACACGTATTTTACGCGAGCGCACGTTTTTTACGTCACCGCGTGTTTCCAGCCAGAACGCGCGGTGACGTAAAAAACACACGCTCGCTTAAAATACTAGATTTAAAGGTGTTTTACCCAATAAGAACACTGCAGCACCAGACACAACCAGGAGGTCCCTGATCGTTGGGGAAAGGCAGAAAGAAGATGCACCTTCCTTTCTGATCCTGTCTAAATCCTGCTTAGTTCAATAATAAAGTCTGATATTACACAAAACTCACTCTGCTTGTTCTCCCTACTTATGCCCTTTGTGCAGAAGATAAATGAAATCTTTAACAGAAATGTTATTATTAATTCTGAAAATATTATCATGTGAATATAAATACAAAGCATACAGAAAATGCAGCTTTATTAAGTGACCTGGTTTATTTTATTTAGCTTTTAATTTCTTTTCAACATTTAGTTCTACTACTTGGCTTGTGCTTTGGTAGTTTCATGTTTAAAATGACAAAAGAATCATGAAAAAGCTTATGGTGCATCTTCTTTCTGCGATCAGGGACCTCCTGGTTGTGTCTGGTGCTGCAGTGTTCTTATTGGGTCAAACACCTTTAAATCTAGTGGCTGAGCACATAAAAGACAACCTCCTGATAATATAATATGCAAAAAACGCCACCAAACGTTATTAACGCCACCGCACGTACTAGGCCAATAACCTTTTTGTTTTATTTCTAGCAGTAATTACTTCAGTTTGTATTTTATTATGCTGCTCATAAAGCAATGTCTACACTGTGTTAGGTCATCTTTAATAAATGTTTTAACCAGTGTATCAGACTCATTTTGAATTGATCTGACATTAGGTTGGTACAACGTTAAATAGCTTCTGATGTAGTTAAGCTACTTTTAACACATTTGTGTAACTTTGCTTGCTATATTTCTATAGGTGGTAGCTTTTGTGTAGTGAAGCTTAATTTATTCTTGAGTAACTGATAGCTTAGCTCACTACACTAGACAAGTAGCTTGCCCAACACTGCCTTTAAATAGATAGACCGATTCGTTACAAGCTTGAAGATATTTGTAATGCTTATTGGAGGACACACCTCAGTTTAACATGTCCCTACGGTAAAACAATTTTTAATTCTTTTTAGGGGTGCATTAATTTTTGTCCAAGCCTGCTTTATTCCTTTTTTTTTTATGATTCTGATACACAACCTGCGGTAGACTGGCGACCTGTCCAGGGTGTTCCCCGCCTCTCACCCATTCACAGCTGGAGAAAGGCACCAGCACCCCTCCTGACCCCAAAAGGGATAAGCGTGTTAGGAAATGGATGATGGATGGATGGATTCTGATACACCACAATTCAAAAGAAATCAGATTTCAATTCAATTTTTCAATTCAATTTTATTTATATAGCGCCAAATCATGAAACATGTCATCTCAAGGCACTTTACAAAATCAAGCTCAATCATATTATACAGATTGGGTCAGATTATACAGATTGGTCAAAAATGTCCTATATAAGGAAACCAGTTGATTGCATCAAAGTCCCGACAAGCAGCATTCACTCCTGGGGAACCGTAGAGCCACAGGGAGAGTCGTCTGCATTGTACATGGCTTTGCTGCAATCCCTCATACTGAGCAAGCATGAAGCGACAGTGGGAAGAAAAACTCCCCATTAACGGGAAGGAAAACCTCCGGCAGAACCGGGCTCAGTATGAACGGTCATCTGCCTCGACCGACTGGGGTTACAGAAGACAGAGCAGCGACACAACAAGAGAGACAAAAAAGCACAGAAGCACACATTGATCTAGTAATCTGTTCTACATTAGATGGTAGTAGTGGGTGAGCCGTCTTCTCTGGATGATATCACAGTTAACAGAACGCCAGACCAGGTGTACCTACTATTTCCATTGGTTAATTTTCATTAAACGTTTATTATTACTTTTGTCAGTTTCAAGTTACTTTAGTGACTGCTGTGCCAACAATTTTGTACATGATTTTGAGTAAAAAAAAAAAAAATATATATATATATATATATATATATATATATATATATATATATATATATATATATATATATATATATATAAGGAAACCAGTATTTTTTTATTTTTTTTTTTTTTGCACAAGGTCTCGAACAGCATCCATGTATCCAAAACTAAAGAATTGTCCTCTTCCTGATGACTCTTCTAGTACCTGTAGACACTGGTCTCATAATTGTGATCCAGGCCAGAGAAGATGCCTACATTCCTCGAACAGGAGTCCTAAGTCTGCAGGAGATTTGGCCCGGATGTGAAGTCAGATATCTGAATGGAGGACACATCAGTGCATACCTGTTTAAACAGAATTTCTTCCGGTAAGCTGAATTCTTGAAAATCTGTTTTCTTAGATTTTAACATAAATCTTCATAAACTACACTTACTAATTAGGCCACACTTTAATGTCTTCCTTTCGTGTTGTATTCTGCATTTTACACTTTAGACAAAATCAATGTTGTGCATTAAGCCCGTTTTCCGCCATCTCACTTATGCTGTCTCTACTCAGCTCCGCCCATTTTGCGAGGATTTCAGCTACAGTTTTTTCATGGCCAGGCCATGTGTCACCGACCCTGCTCAGGGGCAGGGTCAAACTGAGTGGACTCGAGCAGAGTTTTGAAATAAACACACTACTTTTCAGTGATTGCCCAAGAGCGAGGAGAAGCGAGGTTTTTCTCCAAGGAAGTCCAGGAAAACTGAGGACCGACAACGTTAATAGTAAAGACCACTATGAGTGGGCCAAAATGAAATATAATTTAACTTTTTACAAGTCATAAACCACACCTGAAGGAACAAAAAAGAAACGGAAAAACGAAACCTCAGCTTTTTATACACAGACTCGCTGTTTCTGATCCGCCGATTTACCGAGGCTTTCTTTCATTTTAGACACACTGAAAGCTGTTAAGTTTTGTCTAAAGGTGTTTGATTTAGAAATTTGCTCATGTCCCTTGATCCATCCTAATCTGCTGATCTATGCGGCAGGAGCCAGCTGCTGTCTTCAGACCCCCCCCCCCCCCCCCCCCCCTGCAGATCCCATAGCGAGCAGTGGGAGGAGCTGCTCCTCTGACCAAAGATCATGAAGTGCAAAGAATATAACCTATAAAATAATCTCACTGCGGTCAAAAATCTGTGAGTTTGCGTCATATAAATTCATTCTTGTTGCTCCACCCATGGCTGAGGCAAAAATATTCTCATAAAGCTCTAAATTTTAACTCTGTGAGGCAAACTTTGGAGCAGATCAGACAGTCTGCTTCTCTCTCTCTCTCTCTCTCTCTCTCTCTCTCTCTCTCTCTCTCTCTCTCTCTCTCTGTCTCTCTTTCTCTCTCTCTCTCTCTCTCTCTCTCTCTCTATGCCTTACCTTATTGCTTATTTTATCCATAAAAAAATTCAAGAAAGTCTTGCATATACAATAATACAAACATTATTTGTATTTCTTGTATTATTTTCATTTATAAGGATTTTTTTTTCATTCTTTACCGTTTCTCGCAGATTTTTTCAACATGTTAATGTTGCAAACAAGACGTAAGCCGGGAGTTAAAGGCTTCACCTCTAAGAAGTGTTTTGTTTTCCAGGCTTTTCTTGACCAATTGAAAAACATAATGCTTCAATTAAAGCGGGCGAGGCGGAGTAGGGCGGACACAATTGAGTAGGGCCATTGGAAAAGGGGCTTTATAGAACCACAAGGCTTTGGCTCCTAATAACATTTGTCCTCCTTTACACTTACTTTTGTACGGAGTGTGAAATTGGTCTGGTTTGAAAGAAAAAAAGAGAAGCTTTCATCTAAGAACGCCATCCGAACTCAGAAGTTCAGATTGTATCATGAGGAAAGAACTTTTTGTAAAAGAAATTTAAGCAAAATCTCATAATTGAAGCAAAATCTAGCAACATGTGCTAGATTGTCTTTCTGGATAAACTAGCACAAATAGGTTGTCCAGAAAGACAATGGCTTATGCATACTGCCAAATTAGTTATTAAGTGGTTTAAGGACAAAAACGTTGATGTGTTGTTGTGGCCATCACAAAGTTCTGGTATTGGTCTCACTGGAAAAGTGCTGACTGAGCTTTTGTGAGCCAGGTGGCCTAAATATCAGACTCAGTTACTTATTAAGTTCTGATAGGAAGAATCGTCCAGAATTCCAGTAAATTGTTACGAGAAGCTTGTGAAAAGATGGATACCCAAGAAGTTTGTCCTTAATAATACATTTTAAAAGTTTTAGATCCCTTAATTCTTCAGAGATCTGCTCACTCAGTGTTTCCAGAACCAAAACTAAACAAGGTGAGGCAACATTTAGTTTCTATGCTCATCAGGTCTTTAATAAACTCCCTAAATTTCTTTAAATCAGGACTGAAAACAACCTTTTACTGCAGCTTACCTACAAAGTGTAAAGGTTACATTACGGTACCACATCGTGTCTCTAATGACTGTCGTCCATCCATCTTTGGCCTTCCACCTATCCAAGGTCTGGTTGCAGGGTCAAAAGGTAAACTCAGACATACCTCCCCCCAGCTTGGTCTGGGGGATCCCAGACGGGATATATAGTACTTCCAGCAAGTTCTGGGTCTTCCCCAGGCCTGCTGGGACATTCTTTGAAAACCTCAACTGACTACTTTCAATGCAGAGCAGCAGCAGCTCTACACTTGAGCTACCTATGCTACCACCCCAATCCATTGGTCCTTCTCTCGTTCCATCCTACCATCGCTCGTGTAGACACCAAGATAACTCCTCAGCTTGAAGCAGAAACTAACCACCAACCCAAAGGGGGCCATCCACATTTTTCCAGTCAAGGACAGTGGCCTCAGAGGCACCGTCTCTCATTCTGGCCGGGAGGCCATTGCCCGAGGAGGCCAACAGAACCACATCATCCGTAAAAAGCAAAGGTTAGATCCTCAGGTTACCAAACCACACACGTTTCTCTCCACAACTACACATTGAGAGCCTGTCCTTGAAAAACACAAACAGGATCGGTGACTTGGCAAGTTTTTGTATAGAACATTTTAGTGACAAGACAATTCAAAGCGCTGTACGTCAACAAAACATACAAAAAGACAGATAAAACTTCATCGCAGTGGCATAATAAAAACCGGGAAAGAGAAGCTTGACTACAAACTTAAACAAGTGATGTTGCATTTAACAGTCATAGGCTACATTCACACTGCAGGGAAATGCAACCGAAAGCCGATCTTTTTACCCATAGTCTCTTTCACTGCAGTGTGAACCTTCCAAATTCCTATCTTTTCACCCCCAAAAAAATCAGATCTGTGCCACTTCCATATGTGGTACTAATTCGGATACATGTCAAATTTTTTTTTTTCAAAGTGTCCGCAGTCTGAACGGTCATGTCGCATTTCATCCATCTTTCACGTCATTCTTCTGTCTCTCACTACACATCCACACACAGTAGTAGCAGTTAGCGCTCCATAAAAGACCATTGTTAATAGCTGTGCTGCTTTCTTCTTACCTTATTTTGTCTTGCTATGATGTGGTCTCAATATTGTCGTCTCCCATGCTCAGCAGCTTTCTAATATTAATAATAGCAAGGAGAGATGCCAGCCAGTATCCACTCTTTTTTTCGGGTTTTTTTTTTTAACAGAACTATTGAACACTTCTAGAAACAATTACATTCACCATTACTTCCACAAACAGTGCGCTGCTCCGTGACGTCTCCTTCTGTTATCCTCGCATGCAGGTCGTTTTGCGGTCTTGAGCTGTTCAAACAGCAGTTTGGTGGTAGTCGCTTTTAATAATAATACGAATGACCACCTCAAAAAAATCAGATTTCAGCAAAAAAAATCTGAATTCAGTATCAAGACCTGCAGTGTGATCATAGCCATAGGCAACTCTAAACAAAAGGTTTCAGCACCTTTACAGTCTTCTGGGAGTTGGTTCCAGATAAGTGGAGCATAAGAACTAAATGCTGCTTCTCCATGTTTGGTTCTGGTTCTGGGAATGCAGCGTAGGCTTGAACCAGAAGACCTCAGTGGTCTGGAGTGTTGATACACTAATAACAAGCCTGTCATGTATTTAGGTGCTAAGCCATTCAGTGATTTATATACTAACAACAGTATTTTAAAGTCTATTCTCTGAGACACAGGTAGTCAGTGTAAGGACTTTAGAACTGGGTCAATGTGATCTACTTTTAGTTCTTGTTAGGACATCGGCAGCAGCAATTTTCTGCTCACATATAAGGACTTTTAGCCTTTACAAGCCACCCAGTTACCCTATTCTCCTGCAGCACCACCCACAAAATAATTTGTTTTAAATTATCCTTTTTTCCATTCATGCGTTTTTATTTGATAGTTAAATGTTTACTCTTTCCACTATGCTATATTGCAAATTGATGGAGTTGTAGTTTTTAATGTCTTTAAAAATTAACCTAATTTCCTTGCATCCTGGCTTTATGCATGTTGATTATTGATGATGTTTCTTTTCCCCAGACAGGCCATTTATGATGCATTTAACAGATTTTGCCTGAAGTATCCAAGCTCATAATAGCCATGGGAGACTGAGGCCCTGTTTACCCATGAACACACACCATGGTTGACTGGACAGAAGAAATGACGATGCCTTTACTACAAAGATGGCAGCAAAAATCGAAAATATGTTTAATTTTCAGTTTATTCAACTAACAGTGGCAGCTTAGTACACTTTTTTTTAATTCCTCCAGATTCTCCTGACTTGCCTGGTGTTTGCTCAGGTAAAGTAAAACTAACATGGAAGAGTGATGCGGCAGATCTGTCTGCCGGTGTTTCGACATCGAATAGAAATGTAGGCTTTATTTTGATTGACTCTAGAAACCATGGAACAATTGTGATGTCTAGTTTTTATTGTCATTGCTTGAATATGTACCACAATATTCCATCTTTCCTCCTAATTTGGAAATCTCTGGATTCCACAAGTAGACAAATCTGTAATAAGCTACTGAATGTGGAAGTGTAATTACAGAAGTATTAATTCAGCAGTGATTGCCTTTTTATTAAGTAAAGTGAATCAGCTTGACATTTCCCTACTGTATTGAGGGACTCTGTATGCATAATGCACACAGTGTTTTGGCTGCATACTGAAGATTTTAACTTGACATTTTGTCACCTTTTGTATCTTATTTTTCTGAAATAGAAATGAGCTGAGTGCCGTTGCCTTGTGTTATATTTTTTCTTTCTTTTCTGAGAAGATCTGTGTTAGGTGCCATTCCCTGATTGTTTTCAGAGATTTATTACAACTGTGAGTCTCTTTGTTTAGTATAGGTTATGCAGTACACCCAACCAAATACAAAGAAACATCCAGCCACAGCCCGTTGCTTTAAGTGATTCTAACAAATGCACTACAAAGACAAGCTGCAGTTGGAGTTGCTTGTACTATCATTAACCATTGTATGGTTGTCTGTGTACAAACTTGCAAGATGCTGAGATGTAAATCCTGTTTTATCTAGATAAATTTTTTTACAGAACAAATCCTTTTAGTGATGTGAACAAATTGACGCATTGCTGATGTTCTCTTAGTTTGGATACATTTAAATATTTCAGAAGTGTCTAATCCATAGGTTAAAGTTCTTCGCCGCTACAACGGATTTCCGTCAATCGGTCAATTGTTATTATAAAAATAAAATGTCTGTTTTATCAACAGAAGTTTGGCAAAAACTGTTCAACTTCATTACAACAAAGCAGAAGAAAAACCTTTGATTTTAATTTTCTGAGTTTAATAAGAAAATGTTACAGCTGCCAAATCCGATTTACAATGAAAACATCCTGTTTATCATTATTTTACCGGTCCGTGTATCAATGACGGTACCCATGTTAATCGCAGTAGCCTCCATCGACTAAAAAACTTCCTCTGGTCACCATTGTCCAAACAGCATTTAATCAGCTTTTCACATCCAAAAACTCCTGACAGCCTGGATCTGAACAGAGTTCACCGCAGCTACTGCTTTGCTAAAGATGGGAAGAATGGAGAAGATTCTGAGGAGATTTGGATTTGCTAATATTTCACCACTTCATAAATCAATTCTCACATCAGTTAAAAGGCCACATACTTGGAAATTACATGAATGTTATGTTTACACATGTGTTTTCTCGCTGTGTTGCAAACTTGACAACGTTTCAGTTGTTTTAAGAATGTGGTCTAAATTGGCTCAGCCCTGTCTGTTGCTCCACATCTGTAAACCCTGCGTGCTAGGTTGACGTCAGCGACTCGTCGCTCGTTAACCGCCCGATGATTAATAAAAAAATCTATTAATGAAATGAAGAAAGGCTTGTGTTAAACATCATTTGTGTATGGCGCTCTTATATTGTATTACGGTAGCCAAAGAGTGTTGGTCGTTATATGTGGGGTATTACGGTTTTTCATATCCGCATGTATGCCATGCTACTTCCGTGTTCACTTGTATGTAGTTGATGACGGAGACGGATGACCAAAGCCGTACTCTATGTGAAAGTTCATTTAATAAATGGCATTGGATAGACACTTCGCTTGTTCTTCTCCACGTCAAGTTGATCCTGCGTAACAGTAAGATAACTTAACAGGTTATGGGCCCAGGGCCGAAGATAGGCGAGTGTGAGGAAGTTTAACGCGACGTATTACGCGATAGCTAGCCAGCAAGAAGCTGAGAAATTGGCGAGGTTGGATGTTGGCAAACCGAGCAACAGGAATCCCAGCACCGCAGCTTTTATTCGACGGATCTGAAGAGAAATATGACCTTTGGGAAACGAGGTTCCTAAGCTGTCTACACATTCTCAAGTTGAAGGATACCATTTTACATGAGCCCACTCAAGCGAGCGATGAGGACAACCGGAAAAATGCAGACTGCTATGCCAAACTGGTAAGGCTAATAGACGATAAAAGCCTATCGCTAATCAGGCACGAAGCCGCTGATAATGGCAGGAAAGCCCTTAGCATACTTAAAGAACATTATTCAGGAAAAAGCAAGCCACGGATTATAAATATGTACACGTCATTAACAAAGCTGCGAATGGCAGAAAATGAAACTGTCACAGACTTTTTAATACAGGCAGAGAACATCATTACAGCGTTAAGAGATGCTGGAGAAACCATGAGTGATGGATTAATCGTAGCCATGATACTAGGCGGGCTACCAGACTCATTCAAGCTGCTAGCAGTCCCTGTAACACAGAATGAGGATAACGTTACGTTTTCGGACTTTAAAAGAAGGCTACGGGTCTATGAAGAATCGGGAAAAAATGAAAATGACAGAACAGACTACAGATAACGTGATGAAGATGCATACAAGACGGGGCAGAGGCCACAGCAAGCCACAAGGTAACAGAAAAGAAGAAGATGCCAACTTGACTTGTTATAAATGTGGAATAAAAGGACACAGGGCGAGAAAGTGTTACAAGAAAGTGTGGTGCAATTACTGTAGAAACAATACCCATACTGAGTCACTATGTAAGAAAAAGGGGGGACAAGATGGCGCCAGAAAAGTTGCTGTGGAACAGGATGGCGATGGAGGAGATTACCTGTTCATGGCTAAACATGTGAAAAGTGAAAGACCACCACTTAACGTGAAAACAAAAGGCATCATGGTGGACGCGGGGGCAACTTCCCACATTGTGAACGACATCAACAAGTTCCAGAACTTCGACAGCTCGTTCCAGCCAGTGTGGAATTAGCCGACGGAAGCAAGTGCAGTGGAATGGCCCAACAGAGAGGAACGGCGGTGATCCACCTTTTAGACAACGCTGGACGACAACACACAGCGCAGCTAAGAGACACACTCTACATGCCATCATACCCACACGGCATCTTCTCAGTGGCAAGAGCGTCAAATGGAGGAGCTACAATCACTTTCAAAAAGGGGGACAGCTGCATGATCACCAAGGATGGTAGCAGGTTTGACATTCACGAGACTGGAATTTGTATTACTTGCCAACTGTTGAAAAAGATGTTGACCAGTGTAATGTATGTCACGATCTACAGACTTGGCACCAAATGGGTCACTGCAATTTTGAGGATGTTAAAAGGTTACAAGGTGTTGTGAAGGGCATGGAGATTAAGGGAGGTGCAGTTGGTTTGGATCAGTCATGTGATGTGTGTACACAAGGAAAGTTTACTCAGACAAGAAAGAGGGAGCCAGATAGGAAAGCAAAGAAGCCCCTAGAAGTAGTTCACACTGATTTAACCGGACCTATGTCCACACCAAGCAAAGAGGGACACAGATATGTGCAGTCCTTCACAGATGACTACTCAGGCACTGTACTGGTGTACTTTCTAAAGTCTACGAGTGATACGGTGCAGGCCACAGAAAGATTCTTGGCAGACACAGCACCTTATGGAGAAATCAAGTGTATCCGTTCAGATAACGGCACTGAGTTTACAAGTCGAGACTTTCAGGCAATATTAACAAAGAATAGGATTAGGCATGGGACGTCTGCTCCTTACTCACCCCACCAAAATGTCACTGTGGAGAGAGGTTGGAGAACACTCTACGATATGAGCAGATGCCTACTGATAGAAAGCTGGCTGCCAGATGAGCTGTGCAACTATGTTGTGCAGACCTCAGCTTATGTGAGAAACAGGTGCTACAGTAGACGCACAAAGAAAACGCCCTACGAGTTATTCACTGGCAAGGTACCGAATGTTTCCAAATTGCAAAAATTCGGATCAAAGTGTTTTACTTACAAGCAAGAGAAAGGCAAATTGGACTCTAGATGTGAGCAAGGCATTTTCATAGGCTACGATAAAAACAGCCCAGCCTATCTAGTATACGATCCAGATACAAAGAGGGTCCAAAAGCATAGACTGGTGAAATTCACCATTAAAACAACCCAGGAAAGGGAGACACAAACATCTGAGCCACACATAGAACACGGGGGTGTACATCCAAGGGTTGACAACAGTGAAGAGAGTGTTGTTGATGAAAATGTGGAAAATGTACCAGGTCAGGGTGATCAAAGTGGTATTACCGAGACTTCACCTGAAAAGACTGAGTACACACAGCCAGGTGAAGTCACAGAAACTGTGACCAAAAAGTACTCACCGAGAAATGGAAAGAAACCAGCTTATCTACAGGATTTTGAAACTGACGATAAGGAGGACAAACTGAACACATGCATGGACTCTTGTTACAGAGCGGTGTGTGATATACCTCAAACTTACCAGGACGCTATTGCATCAACCAAAGTGAGGCCGTGGACAAATGCCATGAAAGAGGAGATGCGATCTCTGGAGGAGAACGAGACCTTCAGCCTAACTCAGTTGCCACCAGGCAAACAGACAGTGGGGGGCAGATGGGTTTTTGCACTTAAAACAGAAATTGATGGGTCTGACAAATACAAAGCAAGATTTGTAGCAAAAGGCTACAGTCAGAAACAAGGCACTGATTATGATGAGACTTTCTCACCCACAGCTGATATGACAAGTGTGAGAGTGGTCATGCAAAAGGCAGTGCAGGATGATCTAGTCTTACACCAGATGGATGTTAAGACTGCTTACTTGCATGCCCCAATTGACTGTGAAATCTATATGGAGCAACCTGAAGGTTATGAGAAAAGGTCAAAATCAGGTGAAAAGCTAGTGTGCAAGTTACACAAATCTCTCTATGGTCTTAAACAGTCAGGGAGGAATTGGAATGCTATGTTGCATACATGTTTAGTTGAGAATGATTTTGTACAGTATCCAGCTGACACCTGTGTGTATACACGAGAAAAACACAATGAGAAAGTAATCCTAATAATTTGGGTTGATGATCTAATCATAGCAGCTAACAATGAGAGTGTTCTGGGAAATGTAAAGATGATGCTTACTGAAAGGTTCAAAATGAAAGACATGGGAAAGCTGAGACATTTCTTGGGGATAGATTTTAAACAAGCAGATGGTTTAGTCAAAATGTCACAAGAGAGATATGTGAGAAAGATTCTAGATCGATTTGAAATGCAGGATTGCAAAACTAGAGAAACACCATGTGAACCAAAACTTGAATACACAAAAGATGCTGAGAAAATGAAAGAGCCAAGGAAGTATAGGGAGACAGTAGGTAGCTTAATTTACTTGTCCACATGCACCCGTCCAGATATAAGCTTTGTGGTCAGTGAACTCTCTCAGCACTTTGCTGAACCAACAATAGAACACTGGAACACAATAAAACATGTTTTCAGGTACCTCAAGGGTACAACAGAACAGGGGTTGTTCTTCAGGAGAAATGACATAGGAAAAACTAGGTCTAAGGGTCTACTGTGATGCTGACTGGGCGTCAGATTCAGCGGATAGACGAAGTACATCAGGATGTTGTGTCAGTTCAAATGAGGGAAGCTCTTTGATATCCTGGAAAACAAGAAAACCAACAATAGCGTTATCTGCTTGTGAGGCTGAATACATGTCCTTAGCTTCAGCCATACAGGAATGCATCTACTTAGAACAACTGCTCAGTATTGTCCTACTGATCGAATGATTGCTGATGTTCTGACAAAACCAGCTACAAAACTGAAGTTGAAAAGGTTTGCAGGAGACATGTTTGGCACTTAGGAGTGCAAAGAGTGTTTTATACTTCAAGATAATGAGAAAACCTCATTCTGTTATTTTGTTTTCATGTAATCTAATGAGATAAGAGCGAGTGGGGGTGTTAAACATCATTTGTGTATGGCGCTCTTATATTGTATTACGATAGCCAAAGAGTGTTGGTCGTTATATGTGGGGTATTACGGTTTTTCATATCCGCATGTATGCCATGCTACTTTCGTGTTCACTTGTATGTAGTTGATGAGGGAGACGGATGAACAGAGCCGTACTCTATGTGAAAGTTCATTTAATAAATGGCATTGGATAGACACTTCGCTTGTTCTTCTCCACGTCAAGTTGATCCTGCGCGACAGTAAGATAACTTAACAGCTTGTGTTCATTTCCATGTTTGTTATTAACCACTTTACTTGAATTTGGGGAGTCTGCAGGATTACATATAGAATGTGCGCACAACCATCACCGCACCTGACCCACACCATCATTATTCCTACAACATGATGTGCGAGGTGCAGAAAAACAGCAGCATTGTATCACAAACTTGCAGGTCAGGTCCTCAACCACACAAGTATGCCACGTGAGTGTGACATGCATGGCACACAGAAACAGCGCATCAATCCACAGAATGGCCCAGTGCACACATCCTGATGGACACTCTCACAAACGCACATAGAGATGTGCCTACATAGCCCATTTCACAGCGACACAGGGAGAAACGATTTATTTCACTAATAGTCCGTGGGCCAGAATCTGTAGGACGTCTTCTTAAGAACTTTCGTACAAACTGTCAGGGGGCAACTTTCTTCAACCCGGGATAAGTTGCTACACATAGCAGTGATTTTAAAACACCAATGTTTACTCGCTGTTTCCCATTTCTCTGGCATGTGAAAAACGGCGAGGTGCGAATAAAGTCCAGTTCTGGCTTTGAGATGACTCTTGTGTCTGCTCTGCCTTGGGAGTGACTGGGTCCGATGAGGGAGGGATCCTCCCGTAGTTGTTCACCCGCTGCTTTGTCAGAGCCGCCCTGCTTGCTGAGCTCGCCTCGCTCTGCAGCCTTGCCTCGGTCCGCATACCTTTGAACAGGTTGATGTCTTCACGGAGGGGGACAGGAGTCCAGATCTGGGTCAGCCACCTGGCGGGCCTGCAGCTCCGCCTGCAATGGAGCATATGGAAAGGAGGGTGAAGCCCCACTAGGTCCATATGTAATTTTAAACAAGGGGTCATCAGCAGCACAACCAGCATTGTCACGTCTGTTACTCATGTCCCCAGATAAATATTTTCCCCTGCCTTCTGTTTCAGTTCAGAATTTAGTTTTAGCATTCATTGCCGCATTTATTCGTCTTTCCCTCAGATCTAAATCCCTTTATATATATATATATATAATTATTTTTATTTTTTACCTAGTTTCTCTCCATCAACTGTTTCACCTTAACTGATTTATACTTAAAGTTGCATCCCGTGGAAAACCAAATTTATCTTACCAAATTAAAGCACATTCAACCCAATCATCTCCACTTTTCCCCCTCATAATTTTATGTATTGGAGAGTCTGGAGGAGAGAGAGACACTCCCGAAACCTTTGAGGTTCCGGAACCCATTTTTTTACCACAGGCAGCACGTCTGCCCGTCCTGGCTTTCTCCTTTATGAGGTGTAGAAATGCTAAAACCACCCGCAAAACCCTTTGTTTCACTTGGTCCTATTGTTACCAATAGACCAGCCCTGTTCTCCAGACAGGGTCAGGCCCTCGTGCTGATGTTCTCACTCCACTAACTCTGCAAAATTAAATAAGTATTAGGAGATGATGATTAATGTGCAACAAAATGGTTTAGAGCAGTGTCTCACCCAGGAATGATCACAGAAATTTTTTGGATTCGGATTCCGATTGGCCAGGAGCTGGTTCCAGGACTCCCCTTATTTCAATGTAGGTGGACTGAAGATAGGTCTTCAGGCTAGCCAAGCATCCTTATCCCTCACCATGCAGTCTTCCTGGCACGTCGGATCCTGCCAACAACGCCAAATTGTAATGGATATTAATAATTATCAATTAAGTGAGCACACCACTCATGAAAACAAATGATGCATCGTTTGTCTTTATGTTATTTATTCAAAGGCATGAGCGTTTGAATGTCTCTGTCCCCCAACGCAGTCAAGAAACCGAGCAATAAGAAAAAGAACACACTAAACTTTTATACATTCTGAGTTAACATAGAAAGTGGAAGTAATCTTCAGAGGAGTGCAGCCACTGGTACGATCCAGGTCCTATCTAACTCAACTCCTCTCTGTGTCCTTGGATGTGGAAACACAATAGTGAATCTGTAAGCATGAGAGATTCTTTCACATGGGAAAGTTATGCAGGAGCACCCAGAGAAGATATGATCAGAGTTACATACATCAAAAAAAATTTCACAACAGTAGCTGTAGGAGCCTGAATGAACATTTTGTGATTTTCTTTGTATGCATTATGATTAATGTTTTGTGTTTAGTTTTCTTGCTAAATTTATTTGTTTGTTGAAATTATTAGATATTATTGGTAATTAATATTAATTTGGGGAATTTGAATATTTAACTATTGTGGACATTTTGTTATTATTTTTATTACTTTTTGGTTTAAGGATGCATACGTGTCACCTTTGAAGAATGATGCATCATGGGAGTTTGGGGTTTTTGGTTGTGGATCTGACAGAGTGGAGCCAAATGTTTTTTTGACCTCTGTCGCCCTCATATTTTGTATGTTAAGCACCCTTTTTTCCCATCTATTCACTAAAACGTTTTTAAATGCAATAACGTCTCCTTGGATTATTTTTGGACCAATCATCTGGACAACTTGTTGGGATTGTTGAGGGCGCAGCGAGTCAGGCCAGCTGCACTTGTTTTTGAACTTTACAACTAGTCAAAAAAACAGCTTCAAGTGGATTTCTGGACCTTTTGGATTTTTTCTGTGGATAATTCGTTTCTTCACAAATTTTGGATTATTATTGTGGATAAAAACGATTAAAATGTCGACACACTCAGTCAAGTCAAGGAAAGAGGAAATTAAAAATGACGGAAAAAGCATTTGAGGCGTCCAAGGAGAAGGATTTAAATGTGCGCAGATACAAGTTGTCCCAAGTATCATGTATGATCAATCACCTTGATAAATTAATGGAAAAGAAGAAAATGTGGACATTGTTAAAAACAAACTGCGGGTCGATTATCACCGTTTGCACCAAGAATTCTGTGAATCAAATGCAGTGCTTAAGGACTATATGGTGGAAGAGGATTACGTGGAGGATCAAGAAAAATGGTTTCAACCTAAAAACAAGCAAATGATTAACTTCTTCTGGAAATGTGAGAATTGGATGAAAAATGTCTTGAAACAAGTGGGACAGGCTGATCAAATGACCGTGACGCTTGGTGCGGAGGCACCTGAACCAGCACTAAAGTGCCAGGTCGGAACTATGTGCGCTTTGGAGGTGGACGTGAAATCTACAAACAGTAGAGCTCCTAGCCGGCGCTCTGGGTCGTCATATGGAAGCAGGAGTTCATCATACTCGCTACGAATAAAGGCAGAGTTGGAACGCGCATCACTAAAGGTAAAAGCTGCTGCAATAAAGGAAAAGTTGGCTATAGAAAGGGAGCAAACGGAGGCAAAGCTGAGAGCTGTGGAATTTGATGCTCAGCAGAAAAGAATTGAGGCAGAATTAAAAGCAAAGAAAGAAATGCATGAAATTCTAACTGCCCTGGCTGAATCAGAAGTTAAAATGGAAGTGCTGCAAAAATATGCCTCAGGATGTACTCAAGCTTCTTTTGATTTAAACAGTGATGCTGATTGTGATGATGATGATGGCAATGAGGACAATGACGATGGGAACAAATACGGAGATGAATTAATTATGGACAATCCAGAGGCGCAACAATTGGAACCATAGACATCATATACGTAGACGCCCCATTGTACGCTGCCGGCCGCTGGGCCGACGTGCCTACAAGGCGGCCATCTTGGGTCAGACCACACATCAGACATCTGCTGTCAAAATGAATAGGAGGCAGCTTAGATCTCATTTTAATCATATGTTCACAACACTCGTGACATTTCAGACAGATTACATATATTTATTCAGAACCAAAACTATTTAAATTGAAGTCAAACTGGATGAAAAATGTACATGCACTTACATATTTTGCAGTTATATATTATAATATACACACAATTTATACACACATAAATTTCTCTCTCTTTCTTCCTATATATATATATATATATATATATATATATATATATATATATATATATATATATATATATATATATATATATATATACTGTATGTATAGGCTACATACACAGACACCGATCTACAGACAAAAGCACTGATCTACATAGGAGCAAAACTATATACAGACAAGTGAGAGCAGAGGTGCTCATAACAGCATTTAAAAATTATATATTACAAACCGCAATCTGGGGGGAAATAAATCAACAAAAAACCTAACGCATCTAAGAATCAAATACATTACAAAATCATAGCAAAAACGGTATAATATCCCCCCCACCACAAATCATGTCTATCCAGTAATTTAGGACCATTTTGTTTGTTTTTGGTGTTTAATGTACTTTTCTCTACTTCCATCCCTGCTACCCATTAGCACATATTGTGTTTATGCCAGAAAAACTGTGACTGTAAAGCATTAGGATTATCTATTATAAAATCTTACTTATGGAAGGTAATTCCCCAGGATCTGGTTTCTAGTAGGCCTATCCTTTTATTTGCGCACCCATAAGCGGAGTAAAAGTCGGGCTTCCTGGGACGTGGCTCTGGAAGTTTGTTTACTTTCAATACAAAATCGAAATTATATATTAAGTTAGACAATAATTTAATTCAATCAATTGGTCCCATGTAGCCCCTAAAGGGGTGACGTTTCAGTCAGTTGATTTATCTGGAAATCGGGTGAGAATACACCGGATTCAGAGTGTCTGAAAACATAAAGTACATTTTTCTGAATTGACTTGTATTCTCTCTGAGCGCAGCTAGGTCTGACCTAAGATGGCCGCTCTGTCGGCACGCCTCTCACCCGAGGACGCGGTGTCTACGTATTCATGTCTGTGATTGGAACCACAAGTGCTGCCCCCTGCTGGATTAGAAATGAAGAACACGAAAATAGGTATTACATCTGTGTCTCGACCTTCATCACATCATGTTTCACCAACATCCAATCTGCAAAACAACACCTCAACCACACCACCGAGAGCATCTACAGCCCCCAACCCGGACTTAGCCTTGTGCAAGGCCATACATCAACAAGCCAGTGTTACTGATTATTTGGTGAAAAACCATAAAGCTACTTTGCTTCCTGAGTTGAAAATTTCAGTTTTTTATGGTGACCCTCTTGAATATCAGACTTTTATTAGATCTATTGAGCACAACATAGAGGGCCGCACAAGTGATGCTTGTGACAGATTGCAGTTTCTTTTGCAGTATACTAGTGGCCAGCCACATGAACTGGTGAAGAGCTGCATCCACATGGAGTCAACAGCTGGATATAACAAGGCAAAGACTTTGCTAAAGGATTTTTTTGGAGATGATTTTAAAATTGCAGATGCATATATGAAAGAAATTATGGACTGGCCAATGATAAAGCCAGAAGATGGCGCAGCACTTCACTCCTTTTCCCTGTTTCTCACTGATGCTTCAATGCAATGGCAGACATCACTTATCTGGAAGATTTGGACAACGCCACTTACATCAAGTTGCTGGTAAGCAAGCTACCTTACAGACTTAAAGAAACATGGAGAAAATCTGCACGTGATTTACTAGAGAAAACAAAAAAGCGAGTTCAATTTAAGGATTTTGTTGATTTTATTACAAAACAAGCAAAGTACATGATACATCTGCTTTATGGGAACATAAAAGAGTCAAATAACAGTAAAGATGTGTTGTCCCGCCAGAGATCAAAGTCTCAGGCTCCAGATTTATTAAGGTCAAAGAAGGTTTTCAGCACTGTTGTTGTACCATCCCCTGTAGAAAATAAAGACAATATAGTGAGCGAGTTGCAAAGGCAGAAAGTGTTTTACTTACCTGTGGATGCCAATGGAAAACCCTGTGCTTATTGTAAAGGAGAACATTACAGTTTGTCAATCTGTAACAAACTAAAAGCCAAGTCACACAAAGAAAAGATTGACTTTTTGAGGCGCAGAGGTTTATGTTTTGCCTGTTTGAAACATGGACATATGGCCAGCTGCTGTAAAGAAAAGGCATCTTGTCAGGAGTGTTCTGGACCACACCCAATGCTGCTGCATATAAATATTAAATCAAGAGAAGCGCAAAATGGAAATGAAAGCCGAGATAAGCAAACTGTGTCAAGTGCTTTGGAAATTTCTGGCTACACTGGGGCTGGTAGAGAAGACTGCACGCTCTCTATTGTACCAGTGTGTGTCAAAGCTGTAAAAGGGACTAAAGTGTTGGTTACTTATGCATTTCTAGATCCAGGAAGCACAGCTACCTTTGCCACAGAATCTCTCATAAATGAACTGAATATGAACGGACATAACACAAGTATTTTGCTTAGGACGATGGGAAGAGAGTCTGTTGTGGATACCTGTATTGTGAATGGACTGGAAATTAGCAGTTTAGACAGTGACAACTTCATTCAGCTGTCAGAAGTATACTCACAAAATGTTTTTCCAGTTTGCAAAGAGAACATCCCTCGTCAGGAAGATGTGAATAAATGGCCCCACCTGAAGGAAGTGAAACTCCCAGTTATCCAAGCCAACATTGGATTGCTCATCGGAGCAAATGTTCCCAAAGCTATGGAACCACTTCAAGCGGTAAAAAGTGTGGATAATGTACCATATGCTGTGAGGACAATATTAGGCTGGATGATAAATGGACCGTTGAGAGGTGGTGGAGGGACTAAACCAACCAATACATGGACTCAAGTGACTGTAAATAGGATTTCAGTTGCCAGGTTGGGTGAGTTGTGGCAGCTGCAATTTAAGCAAGATTTTCCTGATGCAGGTCAAACTGAGGAGATTGAGATGTCCAAAGATGACAAGCAGTTTATTTCTATGATGTGTAAGTCTGTGGAGCTGAAGAATGGACATTACAAGGTTTGTCTCCCAATGAAAAATGCAGAACTGCAAATGCCAAATAACAGATCAGTGGCAGAGCAACGTGCACTGAATTTAAAGAAAAGATTTTCCAAAGATGGCAGCTACTACAAGGAGTATGTGGCATTCATGGACAGCATCTTGGAGAAAGGTTATGCAGTGGAGATAAATGCCAAAGATGAAACATCAAGTAATCGTAAATGGTACTTACCTCATCATGGAGTTAGACATCCTGTGAAGCAAAAACTACGTGTCGTCTTTGATTGCGGAGCTAGTTTTGGAGGAACATCTTTAAATCAGGAGTGGCTGCAAGGACTAGGTTTAACAAGCTCATTAATTGGAGTGCTTTTGAGATTCCGTCAGGAGACTGTTGCTATGATGGCTGATGTGGAGGGCATGTTTTATCAAGTGCAAGTAAGTGATGAAGACACAGACCTCCTTAGATTCCTCTGGTGGCCTGATGGTGATTACAGTAAGGAGCTGGTGGATCATAAGATGCTGGTGCACATTTTCGGAGCGACGTCATCTCCAAGTGTAGCAACATTTGCCATGCAGAAATGTGCTTCTGATTTTGAAGGAGAGTTTGGTCGAGACACAGCTCAAACTGTATTTAGGAACGTTTATGTGGATGACTGCATTAAGTCTGTCAAGGATCAAGGTAGTGTGATTACCCTTGCTGCTGCTTTGACAGAAATGCTGGCAAAAGGCGGCTTCCGGCTGACAAAGTGGTCCAGTAACTGTCGAACGTTGCTTAACACCATACCAGTAAATGAACGAGCAACTGGATTTCAAGATCTGGATTTGGATCAGGATTACTTACCAGTGGAGAGGGCCCTGTGAATACAGTGGTGTGCGGAAACAGACCAGTTCAAGTTTAAAATCAATCTCAAAGAGTGCCCACACACCAGAAGAGGACTACTTTCACTGGTTAGTTCTATCTTTGATCCAATGGGTTTGCTCGCTCCCGTCATTTTACCAGTGAAGAAACTTCTTCAGGAGTTGTGTCGTTTAAAATACTCTTGGGATGAAGAGCTACCAGACACCATCATTAAAGGTTGGAAGAAGTGGCTTTCGGGACTCAAGCTACTGGAAGAATTTGGAGTGGACAAGGTGCATTAAAACCAAGCATTTTGGTAGACCAGTCTTTGCACAACTTCACCATTTTGCTGATGCAAGCGAAGATGCTTATGGCACAGTAAGCTATCTGGTGCTACATAATGACTCAGGTGAGGCACGGTCCACTCTGCTGATGGCCAGAGCCAGAGTTGCTCCTCTAAAAACACCCACTGTTCCAAGGCTGGAGCTCACAGCTGCTACAGTGGCAGTTAAAATGGATAAACTGTTGAAGAAAGAGCTGGAGTTATAGCTGAAGGACTCTGTACTCTGGACTGACAGTACAGCTGTCATTAAATATTTGAACAGTAAAACGACAAGGTTCAAGACATTTGTGGCGAACCGTATAACAGCCATCCTGCAGCATTCACAACCATTTCAGTGGAGGTATGTGAATTCTAGCTCTAATCTTGCTGATTTTGTCTCCAGGGGACTGACAGCCGAAGCTTTGCTGCTGTGTGGAGACTGGCTGTCTGGACCAAGTTTCCTTCTTCAGACATCTGATCTATGGCCCACAAATCCTGATATCAGAGTTGCAGATTGTGAAGACTTGGAGGTGAAAAGAGTGGCTCAAGTTCACACTGTACAGGTACAGCTCAGCAATGCTACAGACATGTTAATGCAGCATTTCTCCTCTTGGATAAAGCTGAAGAGAGCTGTAGCGTGGTTTCTCAGGCTGAAAAGGCTGTTGCAGCTAAGGTTGAAAAGAAAGAAGGTTTTGTCTTCAGATAATGTGAACAACATGGAAGACATGGAATCAAATTCCAAAGGAATGGACTTGTCCTGTGCTGATTTGGATGAAGCAGAATCAGAAATTGTGAAGTATTTCCAAATGCAATACTTTAAAGAGGACATAATGATGCTAATGAAAGGAGAAAATCTTAAGAGAAGTAGCCCACTACATAAACTCAATCCAGTGCTTCTAGACGAAGTGATAAGAGTGGGTGGAAGATTGAGTCAATGCGCCTTGCCATCTGAATTCAAGCAGCCGTTGATACTGCCCAAGCAGTCCCATATTGCCTCTCTTGTGTTGAGACATGTTCATGAAGTTACAGCTCATGCGGGCAGGAATCACATGTTGGCTAAATTAAGAGAGAGGTTTTGGATTCCTGGAGCCTGTGGAGCTATCAGAAAGTTGTTATCAAAATGTGTTACTTGCAGAAAGCTCCATGGTTCAACGGGGAAGCAATTAATGGCTGATTTACCTAGATGCAGATTACTCTCTGATGATCCGCCATTTACCAGAGTTGGGATTAATTACTTTGGTCCTTTCTTGGTGCGAAGGGGAAGAGCCCAAGTGAAAAGATATGGAGTCATCTTTACATGTCTTGCTATAAGAGCAGTCCACCTGGAAGTTGCATCTTCTTTGAATACAGATGCATGTCTTAATGCAATCAGGAGGTTTGTGGCAAGATGAGGACAAGTGAAGGAGATGTACTCAGACAATGGCACCAATCTAAAGGCAGCAGACGTGGAGATGAAACAAGCTATTCAGCAATGGAACAGCAGCCATATTGCAAAAAATCTGCAACAAAAGGGCATTGCATGGCATTTCAATCCACCCTCAGGCTCACATTATGGTGGCTGCTGGGAAAGATTGATACGTTCCGTAAGAAAAATATTGAACGTGACGTTAAGACAGCAAGTCTTAGAGGAAGAGGACCAGACTTTTCCTGACAGAAAGGGTTATGTCCGCCAAGTTAAAGTCAAGACCAAAACTTCTGAACTATGTCGGCCAGTGACTAAGCTATGTCTGTTAAAGGAGACTGAGGAGACATGAACTCTATCTGGAAGGAACTTCTTCAACTCTGTTTGAGGCTCCATTTAATAAATTAATCTGTTTGATAATTGTTACAGTAAACTTGTTAAGAATTAGGGACCGGTAATGTAGGAGCCTGAATGAACATTTTGTGATTTTCTTTGTATGCATTATGGTTAATGTTTTGTGTTTAGTTTTCTTGCTAAATTTATTTGTTTGTTGAAATTATTAGATATTATTGGTAATTAATATTAATTTGGGGAATTTTAATATTTAACTATTGTGGACATTTTGTTGTTATTTTTATTACTTTTTGGTTTAAGGATGCATACGTGATGCATCATGGGAGTTTGGGGTTTTTGGTTGTGGATCTGACAGAGTGGAGCCAAATGGTTTTTTGACCTCTGTCGCCCTCATATTTTGTATGTTTGGCACCCTTTTAAACGGGGTTTGGAGGCATGGCAGTGAGATCAGGCGATTTGTTTAATACAATCTGAAAAGATTCTGCTGAATACGGAAAGGGGCATAGGGGTCCTTCTGTGATGTGCTAGCTGTCTGTCTTAATATGTTATTTTTGTTATGTCTTGTTAAATAGTTTGTCTCAGTTAAAATAGGATGCAATGTGTGAGAGAGAAGCAGAGATTGGTTGAGCCCTGCGGCTCTGCAGAGTGTGGGTGTCTCTGTGTGTGTTTTTTGCTGGTGTGTGTGTGTGTCTTCATGAGAATGTGAATTTCTCCACGTGCGTGGGCCTCACGATAAGAGAAGTGACTGCGGAACAGACTTCATTTGGTTAAGTTAAAAGTGTTCATTATGGAGCAAGAATCTGGCTAAGATATGGGTAAAAAACTAAGGGGAATTTGGAAATCATTGGGAAAAATGGTCGATGCATTAATGATGTTTGTTGAAGTGCAGGAGAAGTTTGAATGGAGAAAGGCAATTTGAGGTATTGGCTGCAAGCTGATATGTGAGTTATATTGGAGAAGAGCACGGCCACCGGCATCTTGGTGAGTTTTGGAGAAAATTTTTATTTTAAACTATAGCCTAAAAGTTAGAAAGCGGTTAGAAGTTTGGAAAAGTTGTTAGAAATTTGGGAGAACATTAAACATCTGTTTGAGGCATTAAAAATTGGGAGAAAAAAAAACAAAAAAGAGGAAGATACCTTTTGTAAGAGCATAATTTTCATTAGAGTCATCTATTGCAAAATAGCATATTAAATGCCTAAATGAGCTTTTACACTTTGTACACTACAAATAAAATATAATTTGCGATTAAATTGTGATTAAAATGTTTTTGTTTGATAGCTCTAGTTATAATACATATATATGAATATAATACACCAGACTTAAATCTAGCTGATTAACAGAGAGCAGGAAATAGCACATTATCAGCTTCTGCTCATTGCAGGTCTGGTAGAAAGCACGAGTAAGCAACACTAAAAGTTACAAGTTATGGTTAAGATGTACCTTAATTGTGCTGGCAGAAAGACATTGCTGCTGATTTGATAGATTTTGTTTACCCTGCATTTAGTTATCCTCAAATGAATCAGCTAATATTAAGGAATCTATGACAAATGTTAATGGCTTGCATAATTTTATTATAGATACTGATATTGCAGAGCAGCAGAAACTAGTAGAAACGGAAAATATTATGGGATAATCATAGGACGGTCCCCAAATTATTTAGTATGGGTAACCACATTTTCAAGGTCCTACCAAAATGCAGATGCCCTTGTCACACAGTAATTTAGGAGCCGAGGAATCTTTTCTTTGTTCATTTGGTGATATGCAATTTCTGGTGAATAAACTTTTCAACATCGTGGCTGGTGATCAATTGTGGCTGGCTAAATTTTTAAACTTTTTTCTAAACCAAGGCACGAAACTGGTTTTAGAGCTATTTTAGGATGTAACTTTAGTGTTTTTTCTACTTTCTTCCTTGGAAGAAACCTGTGTAACCTCCGCATGCAATTTCACACAATTTCTTTTAGTTATTTTAGCAGAGCTTCCTAAGTTTGATTGGGATTTACAACATCTACTGAAGAAAAAAAATCCGAAGGATGGATCAAACACACAGGTGTGGATCATAAAACAAATCAGTCCATTATGGGTGGATTATTTGGAGAAATAATGTTAGAAAGTGTGTCCTCTTCTGTATCTCAGCTGATGAATTTAAATCCTGATACGCTTGCTGGGACAATATTTGATACACCATTTGCCTGTGGCTCAAAAGGAGGGGAGAAAGACAACGATTGTGTTTGTTAAATACTAAAAGATATTACACTTACAGTTATTGGAAACAACGCAGAGAGGGAGTAACAGTAAGCAGCAGATTTCACCAAGCAATGTCTCTAATTTAATTCAAGGGGGGAGGGGGGGTTACCTCCTCCTGCCTCTTTTTCTTTTTGTCCTTCATTTCATTACAGGTCTGTTGGTTCTGAAGCATGGAGACAGATGACAAATGCGCCGATCAGTGCCGATTTGGGGTTGGAGGAATAAAACTGAGCATTTACAGCTGATATATTTATCTGTGGGGCACCCATCAACATCTGCTACAGTCACTCACACTGGCCACTGGGCAAGAGACTGTTTCACATCACCAACAGGTCGGCCTGGCATGAAGTCCAAATACGACCTCACATCCAGAAGGTCAGTACCCCAGCAAGGGGATAACGCTCCCATGAACAATGTTTACGCACCCTGGAAAAGTGGCCAACGCTCATGAACAGCGCAGATCCCAAGCTGTCAAGGGAAGTGGCTGTATGAACTTTCTGCACACATTGGAGCCACTTGTTTCATCAGACTCTGAGTTGTGAAAAGGAGGCTTTATCACTGAGGTGCTTCGCAGAGCCAGCGCATGGGGGAAGGGACGCTGACATCCCATGTCAGTACATAATGAAGAGTTTGTTTTCCTTTAGTACACATACCACCAAATGTTCAGTGAAACTTATTTTGTTTTTGACTTTGTCCAGCAGAGGGCTATGGCTGTGGGGTTTTGCAAAACTAAAATGTAATGTCTCCTGACCTTTGTCAAGGAGAAAAGGTCAGAAGAAGCTTCTCAAGTTGTTTATTCAAAAGCAGCAAATCTCAAAACAAACCCTCGAGATGAGCGCATGAGAGACTTCTGCTAGTCACAAATGCCTGACCCCCAGGATCCCTTCAGAAAGCTGTCCATGGCTATTGCTGACAATCTGACAGAACAGATTTCAAGGCGTTTTCCAAACTTAGAAAGTCTGCAGTTTCTGGAACTGGTCAATCCAGGGAAGTTTGACCAAACAAACTTTGGAACACTTTGGAATGCCTGTTTCCAGAACAGGCCTGGAAATATATCGTAATTTATTTGATTCAGGGAGACTAAAATCTAAAATTCAAGTTCTATATTCAAATCATGACTTACAAGGGAAGAGAGTAAAACTGTGACCTTTTTGTATTTTTTAAAGACATGGTGCAATGGCACAGCTGTACAAGCTGTTGTGTTTGGTTTCCACAATAGGAGCTACATCAGCTGGTGTAGAATGCAGCTTCTCTTACTTAAAAAGAGTCAAGTCATACATATGCAACACAATGGGGCAAGACCGTTTAAGCAAACTTACTCTATTGGCCATTGAGAGGAAGTTGAAGTTGAGGGAAATGACAGTTGCCATGACAGGGTCATAGACCATTTCCTGTAAAAAGAGAGAAGGGCTAATTTTGTAATGTGTTTTATGTGTTTCAACATTTGTTAATGCAATACATTATGTTTGGATTTAATTAACACCACTGAGCCTGTTTCAGAGAGCAGCAGTCACCACTGCTAAAGGTCTTTAAGAAACAGCTACATTTTTAATATCAAAATTAAACTTTGGCCTCTTGCTTATGGAGGACCAGGAGAGTGACTGAAAAAGAAATACAACCATTTAAATTTTAGCATTTAAATCATATAACAGCGTTTTGTAATTGCACATTTTGAATTGAATTATTCAAGAGCATTGTAAATTGTATTTATTAATCAATCCATTATCCAAATCCTATTTCTAAATGGAGATTTAAAAACCAAAATTCATAAATCTGATTATAAATAACTTTTCTTATCCAACATTTAACAACATAATCCCTTTTTCGCATTGCATTTTCTTTTTACTTTACCATCTCCATTGACCGTTTCCGTGACCAGCTCTCTCATTGGTTAGACAGCCAAACTTGGGTCACAACACGACAGCAAACTTAGGTGGTATTGTGCACTCGCCAGAGTTGTTCCTAGAGCTCCTGTCACACATGAAGGACAAAGCAGCAGGCAACATTTGGAGCAGCACAATAGATAATTTAATCAATCTGGCTAACTGCATTGACAGTGCAGGTGCTGATGATGCAAGTGCTTTAAGGAGACTTCTGCAGATAAGGCAAAACTTTGAAGCAGTAGTCCCCAATTCTGGTCCTTGAGGTCCAGTTTCCTGCAGCTTTTTGTCCCTGATTCAACACACCTGAATCAAAAGGCTGAATTTACATCCTCAGTCAAGTTCTCCAGAGTCCTACTAATGACTTGATTATTTGACACAGGTGTATTAAAGCAATGTAACAAATAAAAGTTGCTGGACACAAAAGCACTCAAGGACCTGAATTGAGTACCACTGCCTTAAAGCAGCCATCTAGCACCCAGAAGACGAGTTTCTCTCAAAATTTGATGTCGAACTTTGTTTCACCAAATTGGAGATGTCCGTGAGTTTCCACTCTATCTGGAGTTACAAAGTGAACAGCTGGAGCAGCAAATGAGGTTGGGAACCTCTCTTAAACAAATAGTGGCTCATTTTTGTCACTAAAAACTCCAACAAAGAGTTGTCCAGTGGGGTCTGAGGTAAGACTTTTTTTCCTGTGATAAGGCTAAGAAAAGCATTTCATTGCACCTATCCAAAGAGACATCATAATGCTATGTTTTTTATTATATGTTCTTTAATTCAACTTTTTATTCAATTACATTTCATTTATATAGCGGCAAGTCACAACACATGTCATCTCAAAGTACGTTACAAAGTCAAACTCAGTCAAATCATACACACAGATTGATCAAAAAGTTTCCTAAGGAAACCCAGTAGGTTGCAGCATTCACTCTTCCTAAAAGAGGGTAGAACCACAGTGGACAGCTGTCTGCATTGTCGATGGCTTTGCAAGCAATCCCTCCGACTCAGCATGCATGAAGCGACAGTGAAGAGGAAAACTTTAACAGGAAGGAAAACCAGAGTCACTGTGAATGGTCATCTGCCACGACCGACTGGGGGTTAGAGAAGACAGAGTGGAGACACACTCCAGGAATCCTTTCTATGTTATATGGTAATGGCAGGTGGTAATAATCATCTTTATTGCAACATTTGCCTACCCTGGATGGTGTCAGTTAACAGAACGCCAGATCAGGTGTACTTACTATGAAGAGAGAAAAAAACAACAACTAAAAGTTGAAATATCATACAATGCAAACTGGAGTAGAACTGATGTCCTCCAGCAGCCTAAACTTATAGCAGCATAACTACAACTACTATAGTTCATGGTAAACTAAGCTACTCTATAAGCTTTGTCAAAAAGGAAAGTTTTAAGCCTAGTATTAAAAGTAGACAGGGCATCTGCCTCATGGACCAAAACTGGGAGTTGGTTCCACAGGAGAGGACCCTGATAGCTAAAGGATCTGCCTCCCATTCTACTTTTAGAGACTCTAGGAACCACCAGCAGACCTGAAGTCTGAGAGTGAAGTTCTCTGTTAGGAACATACAGGGTTATCAGAGCTCTGATATATGATTGAGCTTGATTTTTAAGGGCTTTATACGTTAGAAGAAGAATTTTTAATTCTAATCTTGATTTAATAGAAAGTCAAGGAGGGTTGCTAAAATTGGAGAAATATGATCCCTCTTGTTGATTTTCATCAGAACTCGCTGCAGCATTTTGAATCCGCTGAAGACTTTGAACTGCATTTTGTGTACTTCCTTATAGTAAAGAATTACAATAGTCCAGCCTTAAAGTAACAAATGCATGGACTAGTTTTTCAGCATTACTCCTGGACAGAATGTTTAAAATTTTGGCAATATTCCGGAGGTGAAAAAAGTAACTCCTGGAAACCTGTTATATACGGATTTAAATGACATATCCTGGTCAAAAATAACACCAAGGCTTTTTACTTTATTACCAGAGGCCAAATTACTGCCATCCAGATTAGGTGATTGATTAAGAAGTTTATTTTTTGAGGACTCTGGTCCAAAGATGACAACTTCTGTCTTGTCAGAATTTAAAGCAGGAAATTTAAAGTCATACAGGTTTTAACATTATCAAGAGACGCCTATAGTCGAAGTAATTGATTAGATTCATCAAGATTTGTGGATGACTATATCTGAGTGTCATCAGCATAACTGTAAATTTAATCTCGTGCTGTCTGATAATTTTTTTTTTTTGTGATTTTTCACATCTCTAGTGGCTTGCGTTTTATGAAAGTAGGCTGACAGGAAGGGGGTTGAAGAGGGGGAGAGACATGCAGCAAAGGACCATGGGTCGGATTCGAAACCGGGTCGACCATGTTGAGGACTAAGGCCTCCGTATATGGGTCACTCTCCCCGCTGCTCCACGAGCACGCCCGCTGTCTGATAATTTTACCAGTGTTACATGTTGCTATTTTTTTTCTTCGTTCCCTGACGACTTGTTTGTTTTTATTTTTATTTATTTATTTTTGTGCACCTTTGACGGTTCACTGGTGGAGGGGGCGGGGCATTGCCAATCAAGCATTTAGCTGGACTGGTGTCACACCTGTGGGTGATTGTGGTTCTTGTGACAAGCGAGGCAGTGAAGGAGGCTGCAGCGGCAGCGGACTTTTGAAAATACGATTAATTGAAAGGACGGTGCGGGAAGGCTCTGCAAAAAAGAAGAGTACCTTCACCTCGGGAAGGATCTACCCAGAGGGGAGCGTCGGATGATCTGGCCGGAATTAAGTTTGTTTCGTTTTGTTCGATTTGTTTCGGAAACCGGCTGGACGCTAACAAGGGAAAGCACCGGGAGAGTTACACGCCAGCTAGGAATAACCATTGAAGAACCACGAGTGGTGTATTTTTAAGGAAAAGAAGAAAACTACCTGCATATTAAGAACCAAAGAGAAAAAAGAAAATAAACTATTGAACGGAGCGTCTGATGGACGAGGATCGCTAGGGCTCGCCCTTCCTCAGGATCAGTTGGTTGGGGAACTCTGATCAGAAATCTAAGGTAAGCCCCCACCACACTGTGTGTTCCGTCAGGTGCCCGTTTTTTTTGTTTTGTTATTTTTTGTTCACCGTTTCCTCTTATTCACCGTACCATGTTTATTACGACCCCTATCTTCTCTCAATGAGAAGACAGATAAAACGAGCCAGAGTGAGAGGTAGCGGGACGCAACACCAGTCAGAAGCATATATAAAGAGAATTGACCCACGGACTGAACCCTGTGGTACTCCTCAAGTGACCCTAGCGTTCGATGATTTAATATTGATACGAACAAACTGGAATCTGTCAGACAGATAAGATTTAAACCGGCCTGTTTTTATTTTTTCAGTATTAACAGAAATTGTCAAATGTATAACACCTGCCATTCTAATGATCTCTGCATCAAAATGTAATCATGCTGCTTATTCTATGGATTTTCTGCTCAAGTCCACAATGATTTTATTTAATGTAGAGTTCAATTAAGGATCTACATTTAAGGATCTTAGTATGGGGAACATTTGTTAAATTCAATTTTATTTATATACTGGCAATTAACAAAACGTCATGTCAAGGCAATTTTAAAAATTCTACCTTTTGTTGAACTTGTTATAAATATGGTAAAGCTATGTTTCTAAAGACCAAAAACAATTAACCTCAAAGTTTTAATTTACGTTGATGGTAGGAAGTGTTGGGTAGGGTCCATGCCCTACCCAACAGAAGCAGAATCTCATTCTAGTCACTTCACAGTCACTCTGCTGCAAATGACTTGGCCTGAATATACCACAGAACCACACCATGTGCAAAACGCAAGGATGACTTCCAGAGGTTCCCATACCAGCCAGCCTCCTCCCCTTTACTATTAGCCCTTTTCCATTACATGTGAAAAGCCTAGCTTGCATTTCAATACAAATTTACACAGGGAATCTCAAATTCCTGGGGCTTTACTTTCACTGGAAAAAGGTCCTCTTCTGAAGGTAAGACGTTTCAACAATATACTGGAGGAAAATAAGTGTGCACAACTCTAAAAAGGAAAAAAATTGGGAGTTGGTTGCATGGTTCTGGAATAACACAAAGTCTTGAAAACCAGCAATCCCAAATTGCTTACACAAGGATTTCTGCGAGAAATGGTGTGAGATCTTAATTCAATTCAGTTTTATTTATATAGTGCCAATTCACAACATATGTCATCTCAAGGCACTTTACAAAGTCAAATTCAATCAAATCATACAGACAGATTGGTCGAAAGGTTTGCTACTTCTGAAATGTTTGATAATTGATTAGACTTAGAGCATCCTTTCAGAGTTCTAGAATAGATTTTCCCAGGGAAGCTGAGAAGTACCCTTTTGGACCTTTCCAATCTGCCACTCCTAAGGTGTGCTGATCCTCACAATGTTCAGAGCCTTCAGCATTTCAAGCTAAAACACATCCCTTCCTGGTGAAGGAGAAGTCTGGTATTACACCATTTTTCACAAAATTCTGTGACTCTACGGGGCGCTGTTTTGCTGACTCCTCCAGAACAAACCTATTTCCCCTCAAGTGCACAAAATACAAAATCTCGCAGCACCAAAAGGGGAAACAAACTATGCAAACCATAAGGCTTTGTGATCTAACAAGTGTTAATGGAAAGAATATTACATTAGTTGATATATTTTTATCATGAATAAGTAATTTTGTTGCATATCAGATATCAGTCTATGCTTTTAAATGCAAACAATATTTGTATTAATAATTAATGCCACTATTGCAAAGGTTGTCCACTGAAAAACTGTCATACCTCGATACAGCTCTACTTCAGGAGTTACGGGTCAGTGAAACAGTGCCCTGTAAAGTCAGAATTGAATAGTTCATAAAAAATGGTTTAACTTTTTTTTTTTTTTTTGCAAAATAAGAAACTCCAGACAAGTGTGTTTTCATTTAAAACTACAGCAGTGTTACCTTTCTTGAGTCTGATATGCTTCAGTTCTTCATAAGGCTCCATCAAAAGACGTTACTTGTTTGGTTTGAAGATTGGCACACACAGTGCTGTCCGAATAGTGTAGTCAGTAAGGAAGGAGGTAGAAAAGTAGCCTGTATGCTCCTTCTTGCTGCTAGTTTTGCCTAGGAACCCCGCAACGTCTCTTACCAGCGCTAAGAATCTTTGTGTGACGTGACACATAAGCACAGCCCCCTCATGGAAATCAACGAAAATGTCCGGAGAGAAGAGGGCGCAGACTTTGTAGTTCATTTTCGGAAGGCTGCAGGCCCGGATTTGACTTGCATCATCCATGTACGTTTCCATCACTGTGAAGCTTCAAAACTTTGTACTCCATTAATGCTATATTGAGACAACAATCTATTTTAACCTGATGCAGCCCAGTGATCCTAAAGACAAGGTATGAGAATATAAAAACCTATTAAGGAATAACATACAATCACTGTCTTGATGACACAAACATGTTTCCCAACAGTTTCCCCATGTAAGGCAATGTAACTCAGGCATAGAAATAATGGTTTTAGGTGAATACTTTATTTGTCTCCAGAGCCACACTGAGATCTATTCAGTGTTTTGTCTTGGACAGACACTGGAATCCTGGTAGCCTCCAGCGACGAGTAGTGCTGTGGATCCTGAGGTCCAACCATTCCTGTTGGGCAGCACCAAGCACTATACTGCAAGCACAAAAGAGTTCAAAAGAAGCTACGTTTCCCCCCCCCCCCAAAATGCCACCAAAGAATATGTTTGTTTATGTGATAATCTTCATTAACATACCTTGATGCAAGGTAAGGCTCTGCAGGGGTGGACGTGTCTAGTGGAGGGAGGGCAGAGGTCACAGTTGAGGGATCAGTCTGAGTTAGCTCTTCATCTTCCACAAAGCCCAGGTTGGTTATATTATTGCCCACAGCAGGATCCATGCTGTCTCTGCTGCTTTTAACTGGACCTAAGAGGTTTCACGCACATTGACATGTTTCACTCTGGTCCATCTTTAAGAGCTAATTGGATCCAACATCTTAAAAATATCCAACTAGAGACACATCAAACACACAGCAATCACTCAAAGGTTATCCTGTAGTATTCAGCAGGGTCGGTCTCAGTGACTACGATCCCACTGCAGGTCTTAATGCTCAATTAGGATTTTTTTCTCAAATGTGATTTTTTGCAAGTTGTTCACATTATTCTTAAAATGTGAACTGTTAGCGACTCCAAACTGACCCGCATGCGCCAAAGAATAACAATGACTTCTGTCCAGCACACTTTGGGCCAGGAAAATCGAACAAATATGTGGCAACAGTGGCGCAGGAATTAGGGAGTTCATCCTGCAATTGGCTGGTTTGATTCCCCGTTCCGACCATCTCAATCGTTGTGTCCTTGGGCAAGACACTTCACCCGAAGTGACTGCTCACGATGGTCAGAGGGCCCAGTAGGTCCAATGTATGGCAGCCTCGCCTCTGGCAATCTGCCCCAGGGCAGCTGTGGCTACTAACATACAGTAGCTCACCACTGTCAGGGTGTGAATGTGTGCGTGAATGGGTGAATGACTGATTCTAGTGTAAAGTGCTTTGGGGTCGTTGAAGTAGTTAAAGTGCTAGCGTCCAACAGAAGCCATTTATTTTGTCAGCAGGCACACCGGGGGAAGCGCACAAATAAAAAGAAAGACTTTGTAGTCTGGCATTTTACAGAGCTGAGGCTGCACTGTGTGTGGGTGCGGGGATGCACCAAAGAATGGTGGGGCAGGGATTTTAACAACTTCACAGTGACCAAGTTAATTCATAACTTTAGGAAGTCGAGGACAGCTTTTAATTATAAATGTCAGCACCTATCCTCTTGACTCTGAAGGCAGGACACTTGTTGCAATGTACTGTATTGCTTTGCAATGGGGGTAGATCATGATATGGTGCTCCCATTGAAGTGCAATACAATGGATTTGCAACAAGCGGAAACTTCTTTCTTCCATTTGCATTATAGTACACAACTTTGCACAGCCGTGTGCTATGTCCCTCATTTAAATGGTTCTTATACAAGCCGTCTAATTTGGCTTTAATAGAGGTTTCACTCCAATGAGGTCTAACATTCCACTAAGTGGCGCAGTGGCAGGCCGCTGCTGTCTGTCTTGCTAATGCTAACTGCTCACATCCGGATGCTGCTGGGGCAAAGCTGTGACAAGTGTCAATTGAAAGTGGCATCAAAGACGCATCAAATCCGCCATGGTGGTTCCTACTGGAGTCACATTCAAAAAGATCAGATATGAATTGGATTCAGGACCAAATATGGCATATTTTCAAGTGACTTGAAAATATGATTTTCCACTTCTCCTAAAATGTCTGACCAGCTCACTTGACCTGCAAAAAAATCAGAATTGGGCCACATTTGCCTGCAGTGGGATCAGGGCCAGCGCAATTCCTTCCAACAACCTGTCAGGGTACTTAATCTGAAGTAGACCTGGAGCTTTAAAACCATAAAAAAATTACACTTAGATCTTGATTTGTTTTCCCCAAGTTCTTATGCTTAATAAGTAAGTTACTCACAGATCCAGGACCTTAAAGTTATGTGGTCAAAATGCAATATATATAGTAGATACAGGGGTTGGACAATGAAACTGAAACACCTCTCATTTTAGTGTGGGAGGATTCGTGGCTAAATTGGACCAGCCTGGTGGCCAATCTTCATTAATTGCACATTGAACCAATAAGAGCAGAGTGTGAAGGTCCAATTAGCAGGGTAAGAGCACAGTTTTGCTCAAAATATTGCAATGCATACAACATTATGGGTGACATACCAGAGTTCAAAAGAGGACAAATTGTTGGTGCACGTCTTGCTGGCGCATCTGTTACCAAGACAGCAAGTGTTTGTGATGTATCAAGAGCCACAGTATCCAGGGTAATGTCAGCATACCACCAAGAAGGACGAACCACATCCAACAGGATTAACTGTGGACGCAAGATGAAGGTGTCTGAAAGGGATGTTCGGGTGCTAACCCGGATTGTATCCAAAAAACATAAAACAACGGCTCCCCAAATCATGGCAGAATTAAATGTGCACCTCAACTCTCCTGTTTCCACCAAAACTGTCCGTCAGGAGCTCCACAGGGTCAATATACACGGCCGGGCTGCTATAGCCAAACCTTTGGTCACTCGTGCCAATGCCAAACGTTGGTTTCAATGGTGCATGGAGCGCAAATCTTGGGCTGTGGACAATTTAAAACATGTATCATTCTCTGATGAGTCCACCTTTACTGTTTTCCCCACATCCTGGAGAGTTACGGTGTGGAGAAGCCCCAAAGAAGCGTAACACCTAGACTGTTGCATGCCCAGAGTGAAGCATGGGGGTGGATCAGTGATGGTTTGGGCTGCCATGAAAGATTGGTTTGATGAACATGAAAGTCAAGTTGAACATCTCCCATGGCCTGCACAGTCACCAGATCTAAATATTATTGAGCCACTTTGGGGTGTTTTGGAGGAGCGAGTCAGGAAACATTTTCCTCCACCAGCATCACGTCGTGACCTGGCCATTATCCTGCAAGAAGAATGGCTTAAAATCCCTCTGACCACTGTGCAGGACTTGTATATGTCATTCCCAAGACGAATTGATGCTGTATTGGCCGCAAAAGGAGGCCCTACACCATACTAATAAATTATTGTGGTCTAAAACCTGGTGTTTTTAGTTTCATTTAGTTTCACCCCTGTATATTTTGGTTTTGTAAACATTTGCTAATTTAAAGATGTACCACAGATTTGTTGAAAAGTTGTAGAAAACAAACAAGATGTTTAGTGGTGCAGGCTGCAGTTAGCCGTTCATTCAGATAGTCAGTACTTTGATGTGAAGAGGTTGAAAGCCTTTTTTGATATCTCACTGAAATGTGTGACACTCACAGCAGTTTGTGAAAGGGTCCCAGGCTCTGCGCTGCAGGTATGGTTTCGCCTGTGGCTGCTGCAGCAAACATAGCAGTGCTGAGTCTACCTGCTGAAAAACGCTACAGACAGTAAACAATTTAGTCAAAATCAATCACAAGGGTTTCAGAAAATATTCTTGTTAGCTGTAACATTTCAATTTCCCTTTTTCCAGGTCTGACTTTGGTGGTTCATGTTTTAGCCAGCTCCTTAAAAAATATTTTTCTGAGCCCTGCAATTGCAAGAATTTAAAATGATAGAGGTTCTTCTCTTCGTATGAGCTGTATCTAGCCTTGTATTTCTTTTCAGCTGTAAACCTTCCTGGTGGTTCAGGTGAGTGATTACTGCCAGTAACAACTGGCTATGTCTCTGTCTGTCTCCTGAACAAAGCCATGAAGGACATACTCCTACCACCAACTATGTGTACTTTTTCTTTAGTATAGAAAGTAGTCCTGAAACAAGTAATTTAGTTTTATGCATGTCTGCGTTGTCTGAAAATAGCTGCCCAAAGTGAACGTAGTTCTGCAGAATATTTCTTCAAGAATAAACTAAATTAAACTCCAACTGAACAAAAAACAAAACTATTAAATGCTTTATTGAACAAAAAAGCACTGTCATCAGACTAGTTAAAGTGTTGTACAAGTACAATCCATTTACCATTTAAAATCTCTTTCTTTAACTACTTTGTTAATTACTTGATTTGTGATAATCAGATTGATCAATTTTTTTCTTAAATCTGGCTACAGCAAGAGGATTATGATGGTGAATGAAAATCAGTCAAATCCTTATTAATTAAATGTTGACATTTATTAACACTCATGTCAAGGAATGACAACCATTTTTGAATCAAATTTATTGATTAATCTTAGCCAATTTAAAGGGTAACTCATGTTTAACGAATGTACTGCATTTCAATTTCAAATCAGTATTGGTATTGGCTTAAAAGATATTGTGACATCACCCAGAAAAACTGACGTTAGTAGTTCTGCCGCTGTGGGGTATATAAATGGTTCCATCTCGTATGCCTTTGTGGCAAGTTGGAATAGGAATAGTGAGGTTTGTGATCCTTCTATAGATTTTTCAGGTTAGCAGTTTATTAGCTTAGCATTCAATTCTCGAATTGCACTGCTCAAGGTGGCTGGATGTTGGAGTAGTTCTGTCGTTTTTGTTCAGACGATCTTTTCAAGAAACTTCGGTTCTTCATTTTGTGCTTGAAGTATTCTTGTTAGGGTTTCTTCATTTTTGGAACATTTGTTGTGTTGTGCAATGGCCATGTGGGATAAATCAGACTGAGTTGAAGCCACGTGAAACATAAGACTTTTACAGGCCCTCAGGGGACTTGCTTCTCACAGCAGGGCAAGGCAAGGCAAATTTATTTGTATAGCACATTTCAGTACAGAGACAATGCAAAGTGCTTTACATAATTAAAAAATATAGGAAAATAAAACAGAATAAAAGCAAGTAGGAATAAAATGTGGAAACAAAATAGAACATGGGAGAATAGAAACTAAAAGCAAACATTAGTTTATACAGTGGCCCCTTATAGCAAACTAAAAGGGGCCACTGTATAAACCCCCCTGTCCATGCATAAATGCTGTCATCACACACTGTTCCTCTACAGCAGTATTGGAGGGACACCCACACTGGAGAGACCTTCAAACATGCAGGATCGGCCAAGGTGAGCACATCCCTGCCCTTTTCCAACATCAGAAATTGAACAGATGACTGCTATGAAACAGACTGTTTATTATCTTTCTAAGCTGTGCAGGAGAAAAGCTGACCTGGGAGCGAGCTACACCACTGCCGCGCAGAGATCCATATGCTGCAGCCCCAGCAGCGCTGACCTTACAATGGCCTGAGAACCGCATGAAGGAGTTTGAGCTGTCTCCTCACAGCCCGTTTCAAGCCAGCTGCCTGCTCGCTGCTCAGACAACCAGCCTTGACTACTTCCAACTGGATGACCTAAAGTGAACCAAACTGATACAAGATGGTTTGAGGCACAGCCAGGTTTGGCAGAGTTAGGCAGGGAAAGTCAAATGGTTTATTTAAAATGGTTTCACTGTTTTGTTTTATGCTATGACCGAAGAAAATTTCCTGCCGTTACAGGCTAAGCTACCCATTAGCTTCCAGGACACCAAGTTTTTCTGATGTGTTATGCGTGTGTTTTTATGGTTATAACAACCTCTATTTCCATTTATACAACAATGGGATATTAATGTTTGTGTTTTCCAGTCTGCTCATTACGAACAAATAGAACTAAAAAGTATTTTAAATTAGCACTAACCCAATATCCTAAAGGCATTGATTTTACTGAGCAAATCATTGTTTAAAATGTTATTTCCTCAAATCAAGCTTAGTTTAACTCAGGATTTTTGTTTGTTGATGGGTTGAAACACATACCAAATGTTGTTCTAATTAGTTAAGCTAATTTGATCTCGTTTCCCACATTCTATAAGATAAACTTAGGTTCTCTAATTTAGATCTGCAGTGAACCAGGATTCACTGAATCATTCTGATGATGGGTTTTCAACCATTTTTGTAGGAGCCATAAATGTATTATGTTTATTTGTCACATGGTGAATGGTTGCTATGGTGATGTGTAGCGTGCATGTCATGTGACACATTTGGTGAAGGGGGCTGGTTGCTTCAAAATAGGCGTGCTTACCTGTACCAGGTTTTGACAGGAGAGAGGGGAGCGGGGTAGCCGTAATTTTTGTTGACCGTTTTGCCGTGCTAAGATGAACTACAGATCATGTACCATATAGACCAATTTCCAATTGAGTGTAAACAACGTTGAAGACCGCTGAATAATAAATTATTCACTATATAATCCTGGATTCAGTGCGCTTCTCTTCTCAAGCGACGGCAGCGCGTCAGACAAACAGGACCCTACCTTTCCCTCTCAAGCGACTAGGCTGATTCTTTTTGGAGTCGCAATATTTTGTCAACAAAAAAAGGCACTATAATGAGAGCCATCGCTCGCAATCCAGGAATCCACAAATAAACCAAGACAACGCAAAGTAAGTGCGGCCGCGCCCGCAACGCCGGACAAAGCGCCACACCCAAAACGCCATATGATGAAGAACAGGTAAGCCAGACCTGTTTCTTGCTTGTTATGGATAAAGAATCCGTGTGCATTAACACTGGAGGGTGTGTTCATGGCTTTCTGAATGAATGAACGCATGTCGGAAAAGGATGTCATGCGCTGATGGCTCTGCGCGCACTTTGATTGCTGTCTGTTTATAGTGGATTAAGCGACGATTTGGAGTTTCAAAGGAATCTATTATGATGACGCCTTGTTGAAAGAAAATGCTGTGTTTTTCACGTACTGGAAATTTATGTGAAAATATTTGATGCAAAGTTTTCACTGAAAAAGAAAAAAACTGAATCAAAAGAAGTCAAAATGAGTCACACTAATGGTGGTACTTTGCGTTCTGAAACGGAGTTTGAGGAAAAAAGAGAAATCAAACTTACTGAAAAGGCTTTGATGTATAAGGTTGAAAAACTCCAAAATGAACGCAAAAGGTTTGTTAATAAAATGAAAGGATTGATACCAGAAAAGAAACAGTTGATGAAACAAAAGAAAAATGTGTCTCAAGTAAAGAATTTCTGGAGAGATTGGATAAACTTTGTGGATGTGCGAAAGCCGCTCATGAAGAATTGTTGTCACTATTGCCAGAGGATGAAGTTAATAAACAAGTTGAATGGTTATTAAATATAATGAAGTACACTGAAACGTTTCAGAATAAAACAAAGCAATGGATAAAAGAAACGGAAAAAGACTGCAGTAATTCACAGGAACAACAAGAATCATCTGAAAGGAATGAGTCTGTGTTTTTGGTGGAACAAACAGAAACAAATGAACGTTTAAGTGTTTGTGATGTCCATGAAGATGATGTAAAACCAAGTGACAGTATTTCCCACGTTGAATCACACAAAACTTCTCACATGAGCTCTACAACATCCTCTGCACGCTTAAGAGCTGAAGCTGATCTCGCTGCTTTAGCTACAAGACAGAAGTTATTGGAGGAAAAGCATGCCATAGAAGAGGAAGAACTTCGCAAAAGGAAAGCAAGACTACAGCTGGAAGAAGAGGAGGAACAGCTGCGCAAACGAAAAGAAAAACTGCAACTGGATACTGAAATTGCTGAAAAGATGGCAAGATTAAACATTCTGAAAACACAAAGCACAAGTGGAAAAAGGTCATCAAAGATTTCAGATGGAATGAATTCTTATTTGAAAGGGGGAAATTTTCAACAACTTAATGTGGATGCAGAAGAGTTTCATCCATTAGCAACTGCAAAACAAAAAATAACAAAGAAGGATGAAGAACCAGTTAACATTCAATCTGTTAATCAACAAGTAATCACAAATTTAAATAAAGATGCATTACAATTGGGAACCAATGAGGATGTTCTTGGCATTATGAGGAAACAAAACGAAATAACAACTTTGTTAATTCAACAACAGTGCCTCGCAGCTCTTCCAAAGAAAGAAATCCCAATATTTGATGGTGACCCATTAAAATATTATACATTCATGAGGGCTTTTAAGAACGGAGTGGAAAGAAACACAACAAACAACTCTGATCGTTTGTACTTCCTGGAACAGCATACTAAAGGTCTTGCTAAAGAACTGGTGAGGAGCTGTCAATACATGAATCCAGACCATGGATATTTGAAAGCCAAAACTTTATTAAAGGAGCAGTTTGGTAATGAGCAAAAGGTTGTCTATTGCTATATGAACAAAGCCCTCTCATGGCCTACTATAAAGTCAGAGGATGTGAATGCCCTGCAGGATTACAGTCTGTTCCTCAGAGGCTGTTGTAATGCAATGGAGGATGTGCAGTATCTTCATGACTTGGACATGCCTTCTAATATGCTGAATATCATAAAGAAGTTGCCATATAAACTTAGAGACAGATGGAGGAGTCAAGCTTGTGATCTGCAGGAACAACAAAGAAGAAGACCACAGTTCAGTGATATTGTAGATTTCCTTGAAAAGCAAGTCAGGATTCTGACAGATCATGTTTTTGGCAATATACAAGATTCTCCTACAATAACGAATAAAGGAACATACAAACCAAAGTTACAGTCACGATCCAAAGGAGACAGCTTTGCAACCACTGTCGGACCTGTGGAGGACAAACCTCAGCTTGTGAAGAGAGAGAAAGAAATTGGAACAACTGGAATTAACACATGCATTCTCTGTGGAGCAGGACATGCACTGATCATGTGTGGATAGTTGGGGAGGATGGCACATGAGAAGAAGATAAACTTCTTAAAGGAAAATGGTATATGCTTCAGCTGTTTGTGTATAGGACACATGAGTAAGCATTGCCGCAAGAGGATTTCCTGTTCAAAATGTAGCCTGAAACACCCCACTGTACTCCACAAAGAAAAGGATTCAGAGCAAGCTGAGAGGGATGCAGAGGTCTGTGGTAACATGTTGGTGTCAAGTGGCCTTACAGGGGCTGGAGACCATGATTGTAAGCTACCGATCGTCCCCGTCCAAATAAAATCTAAAAAAGGAAGCCATATTTTCACCACATATGCATTTTTGGACCAAGGTAGCACAGCAGTTTTTTGTACAGAGAGTCTGATGAATAAACTGCATCTGACTGGGAGGAAAGGACACATTCTTCTGCGCACTATGGGCCAACAGAGGGTTGTGAGCAGCAACACACTGTTAGGGCTGGAGGTGGCTGCACTGTACGGAGATACGTTTATTGAGTTGCCTAAAGTGTACACACAGGAGTCCATGCCAGTGCATAAAGGAAATATTCCTACTGAAAGGGATATTAAAAAATGGCCTCATTTGAAAAATATTCACTTACCTCAGATTGATGCAGGAATTGAGCTCCTGATTGGGACCAACGTGCCAAAGGCCCTGGAGCCTTTAGAGGTGGTGTGTAGTATAAATGGAGGACCGTTTGCTACAAGGACTATGCTGGGATGGACTGTAAGTGGACCACTGGGAGGCAACAGTGATGAATCTGTAGACAGTAATCAGCCACACATAACTGTCAACAGGGTCTCTGTTGTGAATCTAGATGAGCTTTGGCAGCTACAGTTCAAAAATGACTTCCCAGAGAGCAGGTTAGATGAAGAGCTAGCCATGTCAAGAGAAGATCAACGGTTTCTAGAATTGGTCACCAATTCAGTAAAACATCTAAACGGCCATTATGAGATCAGCCTACCACTGAAACAAAGTACCATCTGCATGCCAAATAACAGAAAACTTGTTGAGCAGCGTTTACAACATCTTAAACGGAGGATGCAGAGGGACTCAACATTCTATAATGAGTATAACATCTTCATAAACAATCTGCTGGACAAAGGCTATGCAGAGAAGGTACCTGAAGAGGAGATAAACCGTGCTGATTGAAAAGTTTGGTATATTCCACACCATGGAGTTTATCATCCTACAAAGGCCAAAATCAGAGTTGTGTTTGACTGTGGAGTAAGTTACCAGGGAACATCTCTGAATGCTCAACTCCTTCAAGGCCCTGATCTTACTAGCTCTCTAATTGGAGTGGTGACTCGCTACAGAAAGGAACCTGTGGTGATAATGGCTGACATTGAGTCCATGTTTTACCAGGTGCGAGTTACTCCTGATGACACTGATTTGCTCAGGTTCCTCTGGTGGCAAGATGGAGAACTTGATAAGCAACCGGCTGAGTACAGGATGAGGGTGCATGTATTTGGGGCTGCATCATCTCCCAGCTGCGCTAACTATGCCCTCAGAAGATGTGCAGAAGACTATGGGCATCACTACAGTGAGGAAGCAGTACACAAGCTACATCATTGTTTTTATGTTGATGATTGCCTTGTGTCTGTGGCCACTGAGAGAGAAGCAGTGTCACTGTACCAGGAACTGGTTTCTTTGTGCTCTAAAGGAGGATTTTCTCTCACTAAGTGGATGAGTAATCGACCAAGTGTGCTTGATATGATCCCTGTGAGTCTTAGGACAAAATGCATTGAACAATTGGACCTGGAGTTGGATTCTCTGCCTGTGGAAAGAGTGCTAGGCTTTGAATGGTCTATTAAGTCTGACTCATTTAAGTTCAAAGTCAAGCTTAAGGACAGACCACTTACCAGAAGAGGAATACTTTCAACCATCGCTTCCATCTATGATCCTCTTGGAATGCTGAGCCCAGTGATTTTGACAGCCAAGAAAATCCTGAGAGATCTGGGCAGCAGAGAGATCGGCTGGGATGAGACTATACCGGACTCAGTCGCAAAGAGGTGGATAAAATTAATACAACAACTTTCTCAGTTGGACAAGTTTGAGGTTGGTAGATGTTTGAAACCATCTCATTTCGGAGAAGTCTGTACAGCCCAGCTGCACCATTTCTGTGATGCCAGTGATAGTGGATATGGAACAGTTACTTACCTGGTGTCAAAGAACAAGAATTGTGAGCTACACTCTGCTTTTGTAATGGGAAAATCTCGAGTTGCTCCCTTAAAAACTGTAACCATTCCTAGGATGGAGCTCATAGCTGCGACTATGGCAAGCCGTATGGATGTAGTCTGGAGAACAGAACTGCAGATGGAGCTGCAGGAATCTGTATTTTGGACAGACAGTGAATCGGTCCTCAAGTACATCAGGAATGAGACCTCACGTTATAAAGTATTTGTGGCTAACCGGGTCTCCCAAATCCTAAAAGTTTCATGTGCTGCACAATGGAGATATGTGGACACTGCCCATAATCCAGCAGACATAGCATCTAGAGGGGTGAAAGTTGAGCCATTCATTAAACATCCTACATGGTTGTCAGGACCTAATTTTTTGCTACGGCCTGAGTGTGAGTGGCCTGTCAGTCCACAAAATATCAGCCAGCTTTCCCCTGAAGATCCTGAGGTGAAGAGAACAGCAATAGTGAATGCTGTACAAGCAGAAGAGGAACCAGTATTTTGCTTGATCCAGTATTTTTCATCCTGGACACGTTTGAAAAGATCTGTGGGATGGATCCTAAGAATAAAAGACTGGCTTCTGTCCTGTGTGAAGAAGAGGGGACAGTTATGTCTGACCATGGCACACTCTGACCTCACAGGAGAGCAAAAGGAGTCCTATGTGAACAAGGAAATGAACAAGTTTAAAAGAACCACTGTACCCAAACTACTCACAGCGGAAGACATGGACCAGGCTGAAACGGCTATCATCAAGTACTGTCAGCATAAACAATTTCCTGAGGAGCTGGCCAGTCTGGAGAAAGGACAGCCCATTAAGATCTCCAGTCATCTTCGAAAGCTTTGCCCACAACTGCAAGATGGAATCCTGAGAGTTGGGGGTCGACTGAGTAGATTGTCTATGCCTGTGGAAGTGAAACACCCTGTGATTATGGCCAAAGATCTACATGTTTCAGAGCTTCTATTAAGACATATACATGAGCAAGTGGGACACGGAGGCCGTAACCATATGTTGTCTAAATTAAGAGAGAGATACTGGATAACTGGGGTAACTACAGCCATAAGGAAGGTGCTGTCAAAGTGCGTTATCTGTCGCCGCCTGAATGCCATGCCAGTTCACCAGCAGATGGCAGATTTGCCTGGCGAAAGAATTATCCCTGATGAACCACCATTTACTCGTGTGGGAGTAGATTACTTTGGGCCCTTTGAGGTAAAGAGCAGAAGAAGCATTGTGAAGAGATATGGTGTTATTTTTACCTGTCTAGCTATTAGAGCTGTGCATATTGAAATTGCACCCTCGCTGGACACTGACTCTTTCATCAATGCATTGAGACGCTTTATTGCAAGAAGAGGTCAAGTCCAAGAGCTTCGTTCTGACAATGGCACCAATTTGTAGGAGCAGAGCGAGAACTAAGGACAGCTATTGAACAGTGGAACAGTGATCAGATTATGGATTTTATGCTGCAGAAAGGAATAAAATGGAACTTTAATCCACCTGCTGGCTCGCACCATGGAGGACCATGGGAACGGCTAATAAGATCCATCCGCAAGGTACTTAATTCAACCTTAAGAGTGCAAAATCTTGATGAGGAGGGCTTGCATACAGTGCTTTGTGAAGCTGAAGCCATCATCAACAGCCGACCAATCACAAAGGCTTCCCTGGATGTTGATGATTTGGAAGCACTAACTCCTAATCACCTGTTATTGTTGAAAACCTCTCCATCCTTACCACCAGGAGTGTTCCAGCCAACAGACATATATGCGCGCAAGAGATGGAAACAGGTGCAATAAATGTCTGATCTCTTTTGGAAAAGATGGGTCAAAGAATATTTACCCCAGCTACAGGAGCGCCAAAAATGGACAGGAGCAAGGAGGAACCTCTGTGTAGGAGACCTCGTTCTCATCATGGACAGCACAGCGCCGCGGAACTCATGGCTGATGGGACGAGTTGTTCAAACCTTCCCGGACAGAAGAGGATTTGTTCGACAGGTTCAAATAAAAACTCGGACTAGCTGCCTGGACCGACCTATTACAAAGGTCTGTTTGTTGCAGGAGGCTGAGACTGGTTGAGAACTAGCCTCAGTAGAGATCGAGGATTCTTTCAACTTGGGTTTTGACTCATGACTTAAAAATGAAGAAACAAGAGTCCAGCATGGATTATATTATCTTTATTGATGGACATTAATTTGCAGGCTTTAAAATCGGGAGTTATTATTGCTAATGCATTTATGCCTCCTATTTGTGGAATTGTTGTTTGTTAATTATTGAGTAATAATTAAAGGGGCTGGTGTGTAGGAGCCATAAATGTATTATGTTTATTTGTCACATGGTCGCTATGTGTCGCATGTCATGTGACACATTTGGTGAAGGGGGCTGGTTGCTTCAAAATAGGCGTGCTTACCTGTACCAGGTTTTGACAGGAGAGAGGGGAGCGGGGTAGCCGTAATTTTTGTTGACCGTTTTGCCGTGCTAAGATGAACTACAGATCATGTACCATATAGATCGATTTCCAATTGAGTGTAAACAACGTTGAAGACCGCTGAATAATAAATTATTCACTATATAATCCTGGATTCAGTGCGCTTCTCTTCTCAAGCGACGGCAGCGCGTCAGACAAACAGGACCCTACCTTTCCCTCTCAAGCGACTAGGCTGATTCTTTTTGGAGTCGCAACAATTTTATTTGTCTGTTTCTTCTGTGTGTACATAGTTCCTTAGCTTCTTTTTATATTAATTATAATAGTGTTAATTAAATATAGTGTTAATTCAGATAAACAGCATTCTATAGTTGTGTTCTCTGGATGTTCATTTTATTTCTGTTATTAAATTCTTGAACTTTAAGAGAAATTGTCACTGCTTTATTCAATATGTGTGCAGAGTTTGCTGTTAAAAGAATGCCAGTGCTCAAATCATTCCTTTCAGCTATTGTCCAAATATCAGCTTTTGGGCTGATATATACTGTACAATACCTAACAGACCGAGAGTTATTTATCAAACATTAAATAACTTAATAACTTAAGACTGTAATGGCACAACAGTTATGATGCTTGATGATCGATTATTATATACTATGAAATGAATGATTAAAGATGAAAGATTATAAGTGAAACAAATATTTTAGCAAACAAAAAAACTTTAGTATACAAACACTACTTTTTTCAGTAATCAAAACTATTGTGTGTTTATGTATTTAGCGAGAAGATTAAAACATAAAAAACAAAACAAAAAAAAAACAAACATAAAATCAATAAACAAAAGTTTATTAAACCAGCATCTTATTAGAGAATAAAAACTACTTTGAGAGCTATACAGACCTATTCCATCATCAAAATCGCCCCTCCTCGCCGTACCGCCATGCACATAACAGAAGGAATCTGTTATAACTTAAATAAAAATAAAGTATTTGAGCAGTACACTGGTCTTTATGTCTTTTCCCGCATTGTTGTGTAAAGCCATGTTGTGCAATGTAACTTTATTGATTATGAATATTATTAATAATTATAATGTGATATTATAATTTGGTAAGATATTATAATCAAACGATTACAACAACGAAACATTTTTCAAAAAGTTTTATTAAGGGCTAAGGGGCTGTACAGTGTCGCTGTTGCCTTGCAGCAAGAAAGTCCTGGGTTCAAGTCAACCCTGGGTCTTTCTGCTTGGAGTTTGCATGTTCTCCCTGTGCATGCGTGGATTCTCTCTGGGCACTCCGGCTTCCTCCCACAGTCCAAAAAACATGACTGTTAGGTTAATTGGCTTCTCTAAATTGTCCTTAGGTGTGAGTGTGTGCGTGACAATAGGTTGCTTGTCCTGTTTGTCTCTGTGTTGCTCTGCGACAGCCTGGCGACCTGTCCAGGGTGTACCCCGCCTCTCGCCCGGTGAACGCTAGAGATAGGCACCAGCAACCCCCGCGACCCCATGAGGGATTAAGTGGATCAGAAAATAGATGGATGGGATGGATGGATAGATGGATTTTATTAAGGGCTATGAGCCTTTAAGGATTATAACTAGCAATTGTGTTTATTATTTAACAATTATTAAACGTATTTACCATAAAACAATTATTGTCTAGTCATTAATCATTAACCACAAGCAAAGGAAAATAATGTCTCTTATGTATTCGTATTGTTAACCTAAAAAGGGGATGATTTGTGCTCTTAGACAATTCAATCAACTTATACGACAGACAACCGCAGTTAAACTATCCATTTTCTACCACATCTATCCCTTCCGGGGTTGCGAGGGGTGCTGGTGCCTATCTTCAGCTGTCAATGAGTGAGAGGTGGGGTACGCCCCGGACAAGTTGCCAGTCTATCGCAGCGCGATAAAACTATTTAACATTTATTAAACCAACAATTCCCTGTTACAGCAATTATTCTGTTTAATTTTAATATTACTTGAACACACTAATACAACTGAATACACACACCTAACAAAAGGATGAAAATAAAAGCAATAACAACATAAAAGAGAAAAATAAACAAAGTAAAAAGTAGTTCTGGGATGCAGAAACGGTTGCTGCAAAGGATGTAAAACGGATCTGGAGTGCTGTGATGGTCCCTAAAAATAAGGCCTGCTACAATGAGCTCGCTTTAGCTGCTAAGCTACCAACTCCAAATGGCTACGGGTCATGCCTAAACTAACCACAAGTTACAGTTTAGACACCACAAGCAAGTGGTGTCACGAGGGACGGCTAATCTTTACACAAAGGTATGTTTATTTATATAGTGCTTTTCAGTAACAAGATGATTCAAAGTGCTGTACATGAACAGAAAAACATTACAGACATAGAAAGAACAAAGGAAAAAGCTAAATAAATCTTTGACCAGATTTTTTCATACATTAACAAACATAAAGAAAGACTTAATTGCTTCAATTCATAAGAAATAGGCTAGGTATATTGTTGTGGATTTCTGATTTAAAGTAATGTCCAACATTCCAAAGCTGCAAATAGAATAACTTATTTTGTTTCATTGTTTCACTGTAACGAGCTTCATCCCTAAAAATGCTTACAGGTCGCCAGTCTATCGCAGAAGATATAACTTAAATCAGAAAATCAAGGGAATCTTTCTTCTCTGAGATTGTCAGCAAAAATATTAACAACACTCATGCCTAATTTGCCACGGTTGCCAGGTTAATAAAATAAAACAATTAAATGTGGTTTAATAAATATAAGGTCTCTCCCCCCAAATACTTTGTTAGTTAATGGATTGATTTCTGACAGTAAGATTGATTTATTTTGTCTCTCAGAAACCTGGCAGCAAGAGGACTTTTTTAGTATAAATGAGTCAACTCCCTCTAATTATTTAAATTTCCACATTCCCACAACTAATGGATGAGGAGGAGTAGCAACCATCTTCCAGTCTGATTTATTAATTAGTCCCAGGCCTATTAATAGCTACAATTCCTTTGAACATCTAACCCTTAGTTTCCCTCATCCAAACTTCAAAGCAATAAAACCTCTTCTGTTTCTTGTTTTGTATCATCCGCCAGGCCCTTGCTCTCAGTTTTCAGATCAGTTCTCAGACTTGTTATCTGATTTAGTGTCAAACACTGACAAGGTTATTATAGTGGGGGGTTTTAACATTCATGTTGACACTGAATGTGATAACCTTAATGTAACCTTTAATACTATCCTATAGGGTAGTTCACGCGTGACGTCAGCGCTACATCCGGGTCCCGCGGGTAGGCAAAAACAGTACTGTTCTAGTCTACTACATGACAAAACGGGTGATTTAGAGCGTACTATTAGTTAGTTTATTTTTGGAATCCAAACAATGCCTACGACTTGTTGTGCTCCCGGTTGCACAGAGAGGCATTCCAAATCGTTGGATGTACGTTTCTGTCGTTTACTGAAGGAGGAAGGACGAAGAAAGAAATGGATATTTTCAATGAAAAGAGCGCAGGCAGACACTCCCAATGGACTGGGGGAGCCATCATACTACGACAGAATTTGCAGTCTACACTTCATCTCCGGTAAATACAACTAAATTCTGCTCTAGTCATTGTTCTACTTAAATAGCGGCGGAGGGGAGGTGGCGATCGCTACACGGGCCGGAGAAGCGGCTGCTGCTGCTGCTGCTGCTGTAGCAGCCGCTGTCTGGAGCAGCAGCAGCCTGCTGCTGCTCCACACAGCGGCTCCATTACGGCCCGTTCACGGGCGCTAGTACTTCTGTGTTTACGCTGCAATGTCGCCGACACTACCACCCATTTTAACAAGACCAAAACACCAAAATAATCCGTAGTGAACAATGTTTTTTTAACCTACCGGGCGGGTCTTCCTCTCTGTTGAGGCGCGGTCTGTGTCCGATGCCGCTTTGTGCTGTTACACAAACGTGTGAACAACATCCATCCATTTTCTGACCCGCTTAATCCCTCATGGTGTTGCGGGCGTTGCTGGAGCCTTTGTCCCGAAATAAAATAATTGTAGCCGTCCAGTGGTTTCAGGGGCTTTCGTGCTCTCTCGTGTATACTGGCCTGCCGTGTTTATAAGGCAGCTGTACGTCGCGGTACGGAACCCTTGGCCAGCATTTCACAGGCTCGCTCTGTCGCTTCAGGCTTTTGCTGTGTGGATCTGGCAATCTGATACCATTAACCATCAACTTACTCTTCAAACGATCTTGTGATGCGTTATCTAAAGAAGAAAAATACGTGGAGAACTCGTCAGTTTCTCTGTTTGCGTCCGCCATTGTGTTCGCCTTTTGCCTACCAGTCCGGCGCGCATGCGCGAAAAACCCAGATGAAGCTCATCTCCTCCGGCGGCTGGAGGAGATGAGCGGCTGAGATCTCACGAGAGCTGTGCGTAAGTAAAATGGCGGCATACATGTAGTTCAAAATTAAATCCACTCAGGTAAGTAATAACCAATAACTGAAAATTAAAAGTAAAGTTTAAACATTAACAATTGTCTCATTTTCACGAGGGAACAAACTGGAAGAAGAGACCTTGACGAGCCTGGAGAGCTACCTGGACGAGTGTTTTGACAACATCGTGATGGGGAAGAAAAAAAATCCCGCAGCCACAAACACACCTTCACTCAAACGAACCCGGTCTAGCTCTACCGGTGCCTCAACTTCCACTCTGTCTCCCGACAGGAGCTACAGCGACGTCCTGGAGTCCATCGACAAAAAGCTTACCAGCCTGGACGCTCGCCTCGCCTTGGTAGAGGTGCTCCACAAAGAGTTCCAGGCTCTCAGAGAAGCGGTCGAATTTAGCCAAGCCCAGCTAGCTTCTGTTGCCGCGGAGAACGACGCGCTGAGGGGGAAAGTCACGGAGCTAACCGAGGGGTTGACGCGGCTGACCGGCGAAAATAAGAAGATGAAAGAATCCATTCTGGACATACAGTCGCGAAGTATGAGAGACAACCTCGTCTTTGCAGGCATCCCGGAGCGCCAAGAAGAGGACCCTGAGTTTGCTATACGTGAGTTTCTCCAGCAGAAGCTGAAAATACCGGCGGATCAGGTAAAAAACATCACCTTCCATCGCGTTCACCGGCTCGGAGGTAAGAAACCCGATAAAATCCGCCCTCGTCCGATTGTAGCCAAATTTGAGCATTATAAACAAAAAGTGTTTGTTAAAAGCTATGGCCGCGAACTGAGAGGAACGGATTTCAGTGTTAATGACCAGTTTCCTAAGGAAATCCTAGACCGTAGGCGAGTGTTATTTCCAATCAGGAAAAAATACATTAATGATGGCGTCAGAGCTAACGTGGCAGTTGACAAACTTTATATCAATGGTCAGTTGTTCAGGGATCAGAAGATCACTCCTTGGCTTTACTAGATGCACAAAGGGTGGATTTATAGCTTGTCACGCTTGAAAAAAAAAAAAAGTGTTTGGAACACGGTGATAAAAAAAATAAACGCACAGCTCAAGAGGACGTTTGCACGGTATGGTTGTTAGTCACGGTTGGGTACACGAGGCATGGGTGATGGTTATTTCTCTTTCATCTTTTCTCACTCTTTGCACTTTCTTAATTCTCTGTCTTTCTTTATATTATTCATCTGCTCCTCTCCTGCTGACCAGGAAATCACAAGCACGTCAGATGATGCTACCTGGGTCTTTGTATAACTATTCTTCTGAAGACATGCACTTTTCAACTTCTCACTTTCACCTATGATGAATGTAAAGTTTGTGTCATGGAATGTGCATGGAGCAGGCACCAGGGAAAAACAGCTAAAGATCTCTAACCAGCTTAAGATTAAAGGCAGATGTTGTCTTATTGCAAGACACCCATAAATCAGATACAACTGTAAGTGATCTTAACTCACCTGAGTTCCCTGATGTGTTTGCTGCCTGCTATAACTCTAGACAGAGAGGAGTAGCAATTTTAATCCACAAAAACGTTAGTTTTAAAATATTAGACAAAATTATTGATCCCGAAGGTAGATTCATATTAATTAAAATATCTATTCATAACCAGAAGTTATGTATTGTTAGTGTATATGGTCCAAATGTTGATGAACCCTCATTCTTCCACAAACTCTTCCATGCACTTTCAAAACACGGGGATTGTTCTCTAATTATTGGGGGTGACCTCAACTTTGGTCTAAATGAGGAAATAGACAGGCTGAATACAACAGGGTCTCAGCGTAGTTGGCAGTCATTAAATATAGTCAAACAATACATGAGTGATTTTGGTCTTTGCGATGCATGGCGTTCTCTTCATCCTAATAGTAAGCAATATACTTTTTTTTCAAATGTTCACCACTTGTATTCTCGTTTGGACTATTTCTTAATCAGCAGTTCGCTGCTGTCGGACGTTTCAGATGCTGTAATTCATCCTATCGCTATTAGTGATCATGCTCCTGTTACTTTAACCCTAACAAATAAAAAAATAACCCCACAAAACAAGAGCTGGAGATTTAATACATCGTTGCTTAAAGATGAAGATTTTAATACATTTTTCAAAGAAGAGTGGGCTTCATACTTAGAACACAATGATCTGCCAGGCACTTCAGCATCTATACTTTGGGAAGCAGGGAAAGCAGTGATGAGAGGCAAAATAATTTCATTCTCATCTCACAAAAAGAAGTTGGAAAACAAGAAGATTCAGGAATTAGAAGAAAAACTTAAATTACTAGAAACTTCCCTGGAAGAGGGAAAGTTGGGCAAAATCCGTAAAATAAAACTAGAATTAAACCAGTATATTGAAAAGCAAAACAAATTTCTAATAGAAAAACTTTGATTAGAAAATTTTGAACATGGCAATAAGTCAGGAAGCTTCTTAGCTAATCAGTTAAAAATAAATAAAGAGAAAACGACTATATTTGCAGTTACAGATTCCAATGGGAATACATTACATGATCCAGAATGTATAAATAACACCTTCCGTGATTTCTACAAAAGTTTATACACATCACAGATAAATCCATCAGACAATGTCATCAAGCAGTTTCTGGATAAAATTACACTTCCTAAACTATCAGATAACCAAAGAACGACACTGGACTCACCGCTGACAACAGTTGAAGTTCAGGAAGCTTTAACAAGCATGCCCAATAAAAAGGCTCCATGCCCAGATGGATTCCCTACTGAGTTTTATAAGGAGTTCTGGAGTATTCTGGCACCAATGTTTCACAGAATGTTGCAAGAAATTCAGGAAAATGGCAGATTTCCAGCTAATATGAACTCTGCCACCATCAGTCTTCTGCTTAAGCCAGGCAAAGATCCTATGTTGCCCACCAGCTATCGTCCCATATCCTTAATCAACGTGGATATTAAAATAATATGTAAAGCTTTTGCAAAACGATTAGATAAAGTCACTCCTTTCATAATCCACCCAGACCAAACTGGCTTTATCAGAGGAAGGCAGTCATCCACAAATACACGCAGATTACTTAATTCCTACAGTACAAATAATAAAACTATTATAATGTCTTTAGATGCAGAAAAAGCATTTGATAGAGTAAATTGGAATTTTTATTTGCTACGCTGCATAAATTTGGTTTTGGCAATTTTTTTATAAATTGGTTAAAAATTTTATACAGCTCTCCTACAGCCTGTGTCAGGACAAATAATCAAACATCTTCCAGCTTTTGTCTCCAGAGGGGCACTAGGCAAGGATGCCCAGTTTCCCCCTCACTTTTTGCCATTTTTATTGAACCTCTAGCAGCAACAATTAGACAAACAAAGGTTATTAAAGGTATAAAATGCATGAATATAGAGCATAAGATTAGTCTTTATGCTGATGATGTATTACTCTATCTTCAGCACTCAAACTGTTCCCTTTCTCAAGTAATTAGATTACTAGAATCCTTCTCAAAGGTTTCTGATTACTCTATAAACTGGTCTAAATCTACAGTACTACCAATTAATTGCTCTTTCCAAAACCCCCTAGATTTACATTTGCGCTCAGGAAACATCACATATTTTGGTATCACTGTGTCGTCTAAACTTGCAGATTTAGTAAAATCTAATCACATCCCACTTTTAAAAAAGATAGAAGATGACCTGGATAGATGGAAATCGCTTACAATTTCACTCATGGGTAGGGTAGCTTCGATTAAAATGATGGTCTTACCTAGAATTAATTACTTATTTTCAATGATCCCCAATAAACCATCATCTGACTGGTTTAAATCTCTAGACTCTTCAATCTCTAAATTTCTTTGGAAAGATAAACCGCCCCGTATCAGCTTAAAGACGCTACAGAAAACTAAAGACAGAGGGGGACTAGATTTGCCTAACTTCCATAAGCAAAATCCGTTAGATGAGCCCTGGATAGATATAGAACAGAAAATATGCAATAACATCATGATTTCAGATTTGCCGTTTATTAGCTCAAATATAAAACGGCATACATGCTTTAAAAATATCAATATCAGCTCTACTCTGACAGCATGGTGGGAGTTTCTTAAAATGACAAAGTCGTCACTTATCCCACGCAGTCGTACACCCATCTGGAACAACCCTGACATCCTACAAAATAATATGATAAACTTTACATACTGGAAGAATAAAGGTATTGAATATCTGGAACATTTACTTGATGGAACCGAGTTCATCAATTTTTCCAAACTAAATATGCAATATGGCATTAGTAAAAATAATTTTTTGGAATATGAACAACTTAAATCTATAATTAGAAAAAAATTTAAGCATGTTAAAGGTGGTTTACAAATTCCAAGTAATATATTAGAGTTCCTAGATTTAACCCCCCCCCCCCCCCAAACTACTGTCTAAATCATACAGGACACTGACTAAAATAGATGATTCAATATCTCTTCCTATTACAAAATGGGAAGAGGATCTATCAGTCAACTTTGAACAAGACTTCTGGGCTCAGATATGTCTAAGAACTTTCAAATTGACTAGTAACACCAACTTACAACTAATACAATACAAAATCCTTCACAGAGTACACTACACAGGACAAAGATTATTCAAGATGGGTCTGGCACAATCTAATATCTGTGCACACTGCATAGGCAATCATCCTGATAATTATATTCATGCGTTATGGTTATGCACACCAGTCCAGAGGTTCTGGACACAGATATGTAAGGACTTATCAAAGTGCTTGAGCTGTAAAATTACACCTTCCCCATCAGTTTGCTTGCTTGGTAATTTTGAGGAAAGCCCTCAGGGGAATAAAATAGTTTACATGGTTTTCACTGCACTATGTATCGCAAAGAAAACTATCCTCATGAATTGGAAAAGTAAGGAGAATCTCAGTATCAATCAGTATAGAGATCTTTTGTTGGATCATATTAATCTTGAGACAGCATCTGCATCCACATCTGTTCGACCTCTTTGGGCTCCTTTGATTAGCACTATCACTTAGTGGAATGGGGGGCGGTGGGTTGCTTCCTGCAGGGCGCAGTGGGTGGGTGGAGGGGTTCCTGGGACTCTGGGGGCACTTGGAGTGGGGCGCTTGGTGGGTCTGACTCCAGGGTCTGTTGCCCCCATCTGGGAGGAGCTTGGGAGGCCTACAGGTGGCCCACAGCACCGCTTGCGGCGCTCTTTGGGAGCTACGTGGGGACGGACGTGGGTTACTGACCTGGTGGCTGTGCTGTCGCTGGGTGGGTCCTGGGTGGGTCTGGGGGCCTGGGGTCCCTGGGGCGCGCCGCCCTCGGGCAGGGGCCCCGGCGTGGCCTCGGGGGTTCCGGTTCCGGGGGGTGTGCCGCTTGGGGTCTGGGCCGGCGTGCGCCCGGGTGTCCGCCCCTGCACAGGGCCTCTGGTGCGCTGGGGGTCCTCAGGGCCTGTTGAGCTGGTAGGGGGGCATGGTCATTAACATCTCAGGGCAGATGCTCTTCCCCTTCTTTGGGTTGGCATTCTGCTAGTGGGGGGAGGGGAGGGAGGGGGAGTAGTGACTTACCCAGCCTGGATGTCTAGTGTCGAATGTATGGTGAGATGTTTGAATGTTAGTGTTGGGGAGGGTTTAAATCTACGGGTGGTGTGTGTGTGTGTGTGTGTGTGTGTGGGGGGGGGTTGGTGGACGTTCTGGTGGGCTTGTGTCCGGTCCCCTGTCCCGGTCCTGGTCCGTGTAGTCTCCCGGTGCGGGTTTCACCTGGGGGGTGGGGTTTGGGATGGCTCGTGCGGGCTGGCTGGCCAGGGTCCCCCATCTTATTAATTTATTTATTTAATTATTTATTATTATTATTATTATTATTATTATTATTATTATTATTAATAAATTTTTTTTGGGGGGGGGGTTAAATACAGTAGGCATGGGGGGTGGGCTGGGGGAGGTAGAGGTGTTGGTCCTGGTGGGTGGTTGGCTGGCGGGTCCTGCGGCCTCTCCCCGGCCCCCGGGCTATGGTGGTGCCGCTGGAGGGGCCCCTTTCTCCGGGTGGAGCTTTCGGGGAGCGGGGGTGCCTATTGGAGTCAGTAGGGGAGCTGGCTCCCTGGGTTGGCTCCCCAGTCCTTTGCTCCCCATCCCCGGACTTCTCCCTCTGCCTGCTCCATCACGCCGCCACACATGTAGGTCCTTGGGGAGAGGGCATTACTGGAGGTTGCCACCTTTTGGTGACGTCCCTCTCCCCAATTTTATCATGCATTTTAGACACTTTCACTCCAAACATTTTCACAACGCATATTCATGTAGGCCACGATATGGGGGGGTGGGGGGAAGACGTCTGGGGGGGGGGCTTATGTTGTGTGAGCCTCGCCCCGGGCGGCTCCCTTCACCCCCTCTCGCATTTAGACATTGAGGGTTCTGGGTAGTTGCTTGGAGGGGGGGCGCTGGCACCAGCTCCCTTCCGGAGGGGGGGGTGGGCTGTGCCGTGCACCCCCTTCGGTGCTCCCAGTTTTAAACACACCTGAGATCAACATGCAACAACACAACATCTGAGCGGGCGTAGGGAGGATCGGGGGTCTTTTGCACACCCCCGATCTCCGATCGCGGCACGGAGTCTGGGGCCTGGAGGAGGTGCGGGCCACTGGGTCCGGGGTCTTGGCGGGGGGCTGTTGCGGCTAGCCAGCGGCTTACCGGATCTGGGATCTGGGGCTGACGCCTCTGCTCTCCCCAGGAAGGGATGGGGGGCAGGGGTGGCTAGGGTAAGGTCGGGGTGGGAGGGGGTTTATTAGGTATATAGTGGGTGAGGGGGGGGTTCTGGTCGGATGGCCCGTACGGGTCGTGTCGCCCCCCCCTCTTTGGGGGGCCTGGTCCGGGGGGCGCCTGGTCCGGGGCCGGGGGTCGGGCACAGGCAGTCGTATTGTTGAATTGTGGTGACCCCCCCCCACTTGGGATTTTTGGATGTGAATGCTATGTGGGAATGTGTGTACAGCGTCTTTTTTTTTTTTTTGTGTGTCTGTGTGGGGCGAGTGGGGCACAAGAGACGGATGGTGTGAATGAGTTTTTTTTTTTTTTTTTTTTTTTTCCAGGTTCGGGTTCGGTCCGCTCCCTCTCCCAAGATCATCTCAAGTCTCCGATAGGTGCGGAGCCCATCCCCCCACGTCCTGCCCTCCTCCGCTGCATTGGCGGGTGCCTTGACCCTCTGGCGCGTTGACGGTCCTCGGGTTTGGGGCGGGTTCCCGGGTGGGCGCCGGCCCATTCCCGGCGGTGGCTTCGCGGGGCCTGGCCCCCCGGGGGGGGCCGGGGCCCCTGCCGCGGGGCGCCCCTGGGGCCTCTGGCCCCCAGGGCCCATGGCCAGGACCACTTCAGCGCGGCCGGCTGCCGGCGGAGCCCACGGGCTTGTCCCCGGGGCTCTTGGGGGCGTCAGCATTGCGGTGGCTGGGGGATTTCCTCGGGGTCGTCTCTCCTCTTTCCTCGGGGGGGTTGCAGATTTCCTGTGAAGGCCCCTCTCGGGCGCACTGCTTTGGGGGCCCCTTTGGGAGTCCGGGGTTATGGGTCCCCTGACCCCTGCCTCTGTGCTCGGGAAAGGCGGGTCTTCGGTTCTCCACAATCACTATCAAGCTATTTCCTTCTAGATAATTTTCACCTAAACTAGTGCACTCTCACAATCTCCCACAGGTGCTGGGTCCCAGGTATTAAATGTTCACTTATATACAGAAAGGCTATAATTTATTAACTTTCTTTTACTTTCTTTTTTAGGTATCACGTTACACATGTCAGCTTAAATAATAATACATATGATTTAGCAATGGTATCAAGGTGTTACACGATTGTATCTGTTGCTTTATGTCTGTTGGTTGTGCTGTTCTTTTTGTGTCTCTTTCCAGGTGATGGACCAGACAGAGGACGTTTTATCATTCTCTTCCTTTTATCTCTTCTTTCTTTCACCTCTTCTTTCTCTTTTTTTTCTCTTCTTGTTTTACTTTTGCTCTCCTACTTTCCCATTGTAGTGTCCATATAATTTGAAATTCTCCCTGCAGGAATCACAATAAAGCTATTTACACGCACAAATCAAGCGGAGCATTATGGTGAAAGCTGTTTGCTCCACTTGTGAAAGTAAAATCTGTCGAGCTCTATTTGGCATTAAGATATCAATTTTTATTGCCACATTGCTAGACAGGACACTGGGGAAAAAAAAAAAAAAAAAAAAAAAAAGATGAAAACCATATCAGTAAACTACCCTATATTCAATTGGTTTTGCTCAAAATGTGCATAAACCGACATATTCCTGCCTTCACCTTGTGCTGACATATGGCATTAATTGTGGAGAATTAACAGTATTTCCTCACAACTCTGTCCTACATGACCATTTTAATAACCTTTGAGTTTAATTTAACTTAGCTCTCCACCCCAAAAGGTTTCATTATAGTAGATCCTTATCTGATAATGGTGTATGAAACTTTGAAGAGAATGTTCCCCTTTTAATTTCGTCTGTATCACAGAAATGCCCAGCAGATGGAAGTTATGTTGTTTCTTCCCATTCACAAATTGATGCTTGTGTTTAAGGTGTCACCTCCCGGTTGTGTTTTCCAATAAACAATGTAGCCTCTTGAAAAAGAAGGTCATTATTTACAAGAAGCTGGCTCCCGGGTTCTGATATATATATATATATATATATATATATATATGTGTGTGTGTGTGTGTGTGTGTGTGTGTGTGTGTGTGTGTGTGTGTGTGTATACTTGTGTTATGAATATAAGGATCAATTTGTTAAATCTAAACATCGTGGTCTTCATTATTTCATAAAACCGTGTCACATGTGAACCTTTAGGAACAGACTTTTTGGGGGAGTATTAAAGAGGTAAAATTACTAATATGACAAAAAAAAGACCTAGGACAATAAACTAAGAAAAAAAGAAAATATACAAAAGTGGTAATGTTATGAGAAAAACATCATATTATGAGAATTAAGAGGGAACATTTCCAGAATTGTCAGTTTGCAGAATTATTTCACTCCTGGATTAATAGGGCCAGGTTAGATTATTATTTTTTTTTCTTTACTAGAATGAATACTTTTCAACATGGCGTCCGGAAGAAGCACCTATGAACCGGTTATCGCTGAGACACCCGTCACGATTTGCCATGATCAGAGCGATTTTTGGCAAGCTCAGCATACTCCTCACAAAGCTACGCTGTTTTTATGCAGAACTCAGATGCCTCCGAGCCATCGTCTGCAAGAACAATGGTCTTTGGAGCCCTATGGAGCCCGTGGTAAATGGGGGTACGTCTTCAAATATGAATCTGGGGAAATGTACCTCTATCAAATGGATGATGAAGGTGACAAGCTGCAAACTATCCACTCCTTGGGGATGCTGACATCAAACGATTGGGCTGTTCTGAAACTCTTGCTTCGGAGACTAGGCCCTGAAGAAGCGAATGCGGCAGCAGGCCCTTCGGTGAGACGAAAAACCAGCTTCATTCGACTAAATCCCCAAGAACCTATTCCTGCAGGGTCCTCTGTGAGAGAAGAAGCCGAGGATGGAATCAAGGATTCCCCCGCAGCTAGACGGGGCAAACGGTCACATCAGCAAGCCAAGGATGGAATCACGGATTCACCCCCTGCTAAACGAGGCAAATGCTCACATCAGCATGCTGAGGACGGAATCAACGCCTCACCCGCAGCTAAACGGGGCAAGCGGGCGCGTCAACAAGTTGAGGAAGGAATCAATGATTCACCCGCCGCTAAGCGCTGCAAACGAGTGCTGACCGACCTGAATGAAATTGACAATGATTCAGGAAATAGGATCTTCTCAGCTACTTGGCAGTCGAAGACGGGGGTTAGCGGTCGATGGTTTTTCCGTGCAAGTCTCAAAAAGGCTCAAGATAAAACACAGACGGTTATGTTCATGCTGGATTATTATAATTCAGAATGTGGAATCTTCAGGACATTGCTAACCATCCCCTTTGATGCCTGGCGTGACAAGATGATCGGAATAGCAGACCGGATTTCAACGCTGTTTCGCGACTGCCGCAACTGGAAAGACATTTTGGGGGTCAAGAAAGCGCTTGCTTTATAGACCCGCCCCTCACAACTGCTAATACCACCCCTTCAACGTTAACCACACCCTTCTCAGTATATAAATACAACCAGCCAGACCGATCGGGACTCCGTGCAACTTCGCTGACAGGACTTCTTACCAGAGAAAGCATCCTCACATCGCTAAAGAGAAACACCATGATCTGGACCGGATCTCGCCCTGAAGGCCTCAACCTACACCAAGAGATCTTTGTTTTAAGGAGTGACAATTCCGAGTTTACTCCCTCACCACCTCAAACGGCGACCCAGGATGAAGATTCACAAGCGGTGGATCTTCCTGCCTCCCCACCGCTTTTCCAAGACTCAGAGCTCCCCTGCAGCCAAGGAGATCCGGGCTCCGCGGTGGAGCACATCCCTGAGAGCCAGATGGATCAGGCCTCAGCGCCACCTGAGGATGACTCAGAGCTCCCCTGCAGCCAAGGAGATCCGGGCTCTGCGGTGGAGCAAATCCCTGAGAGCCAGACGGATCAGGCCTCAGCGCCCCCATCGCCACCTGAGGATGACTCAGAGCTCCCCTGCGGCCAGGGAGATCCAGCATCGCCATCTGAGAGCCAGATGGATGCGACCTCAGCACCCCCATCGCAACCTAAGGACACCCAACAGACGGTGAGAGCGGTGGAGATGAAAACGATGGGTGGATTCGCTTCGGTTTCATCAGAGCGGTGAAAACTGTGGTGTACCATCTTTTGTACCAAGCAATCAAAAAGTTCATGCATGATAAATGTTATGGGTGTGCTCACGATCGTCCTAGTCAAAAAGAGCATGAATGCTTAGACGATACTGAGGATGCATTCTTTGAAAGCAACTACTATCGTATAATGCCACTGCTTTGTAATGAGCGTTTCATCGGAGCCATTCAACACTTTCTAGCCGCACGCAACATTCATCAAGACAACGATGCAGTTAATGCTGTCGCACAGGCATATCTGTACGAATTGACGCTGGTCAAGCAGGTGTATGACCCCCTCAATGTTGCATTTGCTCACGCAGTTGAAGAAAGCTCCGAATATAGAGATCAGCTTCTAGCCGCCTTTGATTACTGGCGAGGGTCTTGAAACCAATGCATACATGTTTTCTCTTGTCTTTCTATTTTTATATATTAAACTAGTTAGTGACATCGTATTAAAAAGAGTGTCTGTTTTATTTTCTACATCTTTTCTTTCTTTCTTATATGAAATGATTGTTTTACAATTAGTTTGTGGTATAATAAATGAGTGTAATTTCTTTCCTGATGAAATGATTGTTTTACAATTAGTTTGTGGTATAATGAATGAGTGTAATTTCTTTCCTGATTATGTTAATAAAATATATAAAAACTTGAATACAGATGTCTTCTCCTTCATTTAGCATCACTACGTGTGTGGGAAGGTATGGCTGAAGCAAAGTTAATGAAGCATGTATATTACACACCTGCTCACCCAGGTTCTTTTGGTGGAGTAGATAGATTACAGATGTCTATGCAGAGTGAAACCGGGAAAAAGGTTCCGATTGAAATGGTCCGAGACTTTTTATCAAAACAAGATGCATATTCTTTACATAAACCAGCAAGAATAAGATTTCCTAGAAATAGAGTGTTTGTCACCAGGCTTCTGAGACAGTTTCAAGCAGATCTTTGTGATATGCAGAGTTTATCCAAAGAAAACGACGGCTACAATTATTTATTAACCGTTATCGACGTATTCTCCAAAAGAGCCTACGTCAGAGTTTTAAAAAGGAAAACAGCGTCCGATGTCGTAACAGCTTTCGAGTCTGTTTTAAAGGAGAGTGGGGTTCCAAAGAGACTTCAAACTGACGATGGTAAAGAATTTTTCAACAAATCATTCAAAGCGTTAATGGATAAAAACGGAATTGAAAATTTTTCCACAGCTAGTGAAATAAAAGCCTCGGTGGTTGAGAGGTTTAATCGTACGTTAAAATCAAGAATGTGGAGATATTTCACAGTAAACAACACTCTCCGTCATGTAAACGTGCTTCAGGATCTGGTCAAAAGTTACAACCACAGCTATCATTCGAGTATTAAAATGGCCTCTGTGGAAGTCATCGCAACTAACGTTTTTCAGGTGTTTCAGAATTTGTACGGGACTAATTCCAAACGCTGCACAAAACTCAAGATGGCGTTTAAGCAGGGTGATCATGTCAGAATATCGAAAGTGCGTGGAGTGTTTGACAAAAAATATGAACATATTGTGAAAATATTCACAGATGAAATCTTTACAGTTACAGAAGTTATACAGCGATCTCCACCCGTCTTCAAGCCGAAAGATTTAGATGGAGAGCCCGTCCGAGGTTCTTTTTATGCTGAGGAGCTTCAAAAGGTGAAAATGTCAAAAAACAAAATGTATCAAGTGGGTGAAATATTAGACAAATGCACAGTTCGGGGGGTCAGATATTTATTTCAAAGTTAACCGCACTGCTAACATGCTAACTTTTCAAGCAGGTGGCCAGAACCACCTATGTTTTTACGCTCCAATCGCCTTTATGTTAGGCACGGAACCTGGAGAATGGGTCAAATTCGACCACTGGCACGCCCCTCGACCTATAGACTTTAAGGCAGGGTTCTACCATCTGTATTTCTACAGCGACGTTGTTGCCTCCCAGATGGTGGGTGACATTCACGCACCGCTATTGCGAACCGTCCAGGTCCAAGGTGTTTTTGGGGATGTTATTACGGAAACTTTCCATAATCCTTACTATTTACCTGTTGCTAAGAAACACATTGAAAATATACAAGTTGAAATAAAAACGGATCAGAACACCCCTGTGAAATTTACATACGGAAAGTGCATCGTGAAGTTGCATTTCAGACCTGTGACCACACACCGAGCATTCACGTGAAACAGATTGTGGATATAAAAAAACACGCACCACTGCGACCGGAATCATTCATAGCCGTGCAATCATTCGCACCAGCAACGTTGCAACGTACTAAAACGTGAGAAGGAAAAAAATAAATAAAAAATCAAGAAAACATGGTTTTCCTGAGAGAAGACCCACACCGTTTCGTCTCCTATTACCAAAGCCAGGTTGGGGGCGCTTTACCAGGTTTCCATGGCGCTCCCGTTATGTACGGGCGGGGGATTGGATCCATTTTTTCAAAACTATTTCATTTTGTATCGCCCCTAGTTAAATCCGGCTTCGCAATAGCGAAACCCCATCTGAAAAGGGCGGCCACAAACATTGCTTCAGACGTCATAGGTAAAGCAATGACCAAAATAACAGGTGTGAATAACCAGGAGGGGTCAGGGGTGATGGTTTTGTCAAAAAGGGCTAAAAGGCGACCTCCGGGGCAACGTGTTTGGCGCTCACATAAACTCGCACCGCGGAAGAAGAACAAGCCAGTTCGCAACAGCAAGCCTAGGAGAAGGAAGTCTGCTGCGAGCAAGGATATATTTAACTGATTTAGTATTTTCATTAAAAATCAATCATGGCTCTTTTACATCAGAAATCGTCAGAATGTACCCTGGCCGAACTCGATCTTTTCACGGTCCCTATGACTCAACTATCTGTGGAAGATAAGATTTACACCGAAATACTACCTGTGTCAGCTATTACAGACACGGGACCTATTGAGTTCTTTATCCCCGGAGATGGAGAAAAATACCTGGATTTGAACGACACCTTGCTGCACGTCCGTCTAAAAATTACCAACGCAGACGGGAGCAATCTGGCTAATGATGCAGCCATCGGACTCATAAATTACCCGTTGAATACAATGTTCAGTCAATCCGACGTTATGCTGGGAGATAGGTTAATTTCACAGAGTAGCGCGACTCATCCTTATAGGGTGATTATTGAAACCTTACTCAATTATTCGGAGGACACTTTAAAGAGTCAATTTAGCGCAGGTCTCTTTTACAAAGATACAGCTGGAGCAATCGATTCTATTGTTACGTCAGACGGTCCTAACTTGGGTATGAACTGCAGAGCTTCATTCACCGCTTATTCAAGGGAATTACACCCGATGGGACCGTTTCACGCTGATATTTTCTTTTGCGAAAGACTCCTATTGAACTCTGTCGACATGAGAGTTAAATTGACCAGAGCTAGCGATGCATTCTCTTTGATTGGACCTCGTGATTCAACCTTCCGACTGAAAATTCTAGGGGCTTCTCTATTTGTGAAAAAAGTTTCAGTCTCCCCGGCTATCCGGTTGGGCCACGCTTCTGCATTAATGAGAGGAAACGCTCTATATCCACTTTCCCGCGTGAACGTGAAAACATATTCTATCCCAGAAAATTCCAGGATATGTACACAGGAGAATCTGTTTTTGGGTACCCTACCTAGATACATAGTTTTAGGTCTGGTCAACCTCGAAGCCTTCACAGGCCGGAGAAGCATGTCGCCTTTCAACTTTAAGCATATGGATGTAGAATATTTAGCTCTCTGCAAAGATTCAATTCAATTCAATTTTATTTATATAGCGCCAAATCATGAAACATGTCATCTCAAGGCACTTTACAAAATCAAGTTTAATCATATTATACAGATTGGGTCAGGTTATACAGATTGGTCAAAAATGTCCTATATAAGGAAACCAGTTGATTGCATCAAAGTCCCGACAAGCAGCATTCACTACTGGGGAACCGTAGAGCCACAGGGAGAGTCGTCTGCATTGTACATGGCTTTGCTGCAATCCCTCATACTGAGCAAGCATGAAGCGACAGTGGGAAGAAAAACTCCCCATTAACGGGAAGGAAAACCTCCGGCAGAACTGGGCTCAGTATGAACGGTCATCTGCCTCGACCGACTGGGGTTACAGAAGACAGAGCAGAGACACAACAAGAGAGACAAAAAAGCACAGAAGCACACATTGATCTAGTAATCTGTTCTACATTAGATGGTAGTAGCGGGTGAGCCGTCTTCTCTGGATGATGTCACAGTTAACAGAACGCCAGACCAGGTATACCTACTATGAAGAAAAAGAGAGAGAGCAAAAAGTTAAAAGCTGAAATGACGACAGTCATTTCAATGTAATACAATGCAATACTGGAGAACAGTAGACTGAAGAACAGTAGAAATCAGTAGAGTGAGAAAATTAGACCCTGATGTCCTCCAGCAGCCTAGGCCTATCACAGCACAACTATAGAGATAGCTCAGGGTATGAGCCACTCTAACTATAAGCTTTGTCAAAAAGGAAAGTTTTAAGATTAGTCTTAAAAATAGATAGGGTGTCTGCCTCACGGACCAAAACTGGGAGTTGGTTCCACAGGAGAGGAGCCTGATAGCTAAAGGATCTGCCTCCCATTCTACTTTTAGAGACTCTAGGAACCACCAGCAGACCTGCAGTCTGAGAGCGAAGTGCTCTGTTAGGAACATACGGGGTAATCAGAGCTCTGATATATGATGGACCTTGATTATTAAGGGCTTTATACGTTAGAAGGAGAATTTTAAATTCTATTCTTGATTTAACAGGAAGCCAATGAAGGGAAGCTAAAATTGGAGAAATATGATCCCTCTTGTTGATTTTCATCAGAACTCTTGCCGCAGCATTTTGGATCAGCTGAAGACTTCGAACTGCATTTTGTGGACTTCCTGATAGTAAAGAATTACAATAGTCCAGCCTTGAAGTAACAAATGCATGGACTAGTTTTTCAGCATCACCCCTGGACAGAATGTTTCTAATTTTGCCGATATTCCGGAGGTGAAAAAAGGAAACTCTGGAAACCTGTTTAATATGGGATTTAAATGACATGTCTTGGTCGAAAACAACACCAAGATTTTTAACTTTATTACCAGAGGCCAAGTTAATGCCATCCAGATTAAGTGATTGATTAAGAACTTTATTTTTTGAAGACTCTGGCCCAAAGATTACAACTTCTGTCTTGTCAGAATTTAAATGCAGGAAATTTAAAGTCATCCAGCTTTTGATGTCATCAAGACATGACGGCAGTCGAAGTAACTGATTGGATTCATCAGGATTTATGGATAAATATAGCTGAGTGTCATCAGCATAACAGTGGAAATTAATCCCATGCTGTCTGATAATTTTGCCAATCGGAAGCATATATATAGTAAATAGAATTGGTCCAAGGATTGAACCCTGTGGTACTCCACAAGTGACCCTAGAGTTTGAGGAAGATTTATTATTAACATGAACAAACTGGAATCTGTCCGGCAGATAAGATTTAAACCAGCCTAATGCTTTTCCCTTAATCCCTACAGTATGCTCAAGTCTTTGTAGGAGAATATTGTGATCAACTGTATCAAATGCAGCACTGAGATCTAACAGGACAAGTATAGACACAAGCCCATTATCTGAGGCCATGAGAATATCATTGGTGACCTTCACCAGAGCTGTTTCAGTGCTATGATGAGCTCTAAAGCGTGACTGAAACTCCTCAAGTAGGTCATTACTTTGTAAATGTTCACATAGTTGATTAGCAACTACTTTCTCAAGAATTTTAGATAAGAAAAGAAGATTAGATATAGGTCTGTAATTTACTAACTCATCTTGATCAATAGATGGTTTCTTAAGTAAAGGTTTAATAACAGCTACTTTAAAAGCCTGTGGTACATATCCATTTACCAAGGATAGATTAATCATGTCTAAAATAGGACCACTGATCAGAGGGAATACCTCCTTAAACAACTTGGTTGGGATTGGGTCTAACATACAGGTAGAAGGTTTAGATGAAGCTAAAATTTTAGATAGCTCAGAAAGCTCTACTGCTTTTAAACAGTTCAGACACTGCGCAGGTTCTAAGGATTCCTCCAATGCTGCCTCACTTACTGAGGACGAGGTAATCATGTTTGGGAGGATGCCAATTATTTTATTTTTAATGGAATCAATTTTATTTATGAAGAATCCCATAAAATCATTACTGCTAAGAGCTAAGGGAATGGATGGATCAACAGAGTTGTGGCTCTGGGTAAGTTTGGCAACTGTACTGAAGAGAAATCTAGGATTATTCTTATTCTCCTCAATTAATGATGAAAAATATGCTGCTCTAACTCTGCGAAGGGTCTTGTTATACAACAATAGACTGTTCTTCCAGATTAGGTAGGATTCCTCTTGGTGTGTAGAGCGCCATTTTGTCTCCAATTTTCTAACATTGTGCTTCAAGGAACGCAGCTCTGAATTAAACCAAGGAGCCAGCTTCCTGTGAATAATCACCTTCTTTTTTAAGGGAGCTACATTGTCTAATGCAGAACGCAATGACGAAGTCATACCGTTTACAAAGACATCTATTTGTGAATTGGAAGAAACAACATTGCTGCCATCTACAGGGCATTTCTGCAATACGGAGGATATTAAAAAGGGGACAGACTCTTTAAGTTTTGATACAGCATTATCCGATAAAGATCTACTATAATGGAACCCTCTTTTGGGGGTGGAGAACTCAGTTAGATTAAACTCAAATGTTATTAAAAAATGATCAGATAGGACAGGGTTGTGAGGAAATTCTGTTAATTCTTCACAATCAATGCCATATATCAGCACAAGGTCTAAAGTATGGAGCCAAGAGTGCGTCGGTTTATGCACATTTTGAGCAAAACCAATTGAATCTAGGATAGTTTTAAAGACTACACTAAGGTTATCACATTCTGTGTCAACATGGATGTTAAAATCACCCAGTATAATAGCCTTATCAGTATTTAACACCAAATCAGATAAGAAATCTGACAACTCATCCAAAAACTGAATGTAAGGGCCTGGTGGACGATACAAAACAACAAACAGAAGAGGTTTTATTGCTTTGCAATTAGGATGAGGGAAACTGAGGGTTAAATGTTCAAAAGAACTAGTTATTATTTGGCCTGGGACTAATTAATAAATCAGACTGAAAGATGGTGGCCAGAATCTCTTCCCACAGATCTGGGAATGTGGAAATTTGAATAATTGGAGGGAGTTGACTCATTTATCTATTTAGCCAGGTTTGTGGCTACAAGATGGCAGACAGGTGCCAGCCAAAGCATTTCAACCTCAATTCAACGATGGTATTTCAGTGAGGGAATATTACAACATGTTCACCGCTACAGGTCGTCATTTAAAAGACCTTCCTTTGAGCATCGCTCGAGAGGACTTTAACGAAGGTTACTCCCTGTTTGTTTTTAATCTCAACCCGAGCGAGGACGCTGACGCTCTGTCCCCGGTGTGTAATGGGAATTTGAGACTGGAAATGAGGTTCAGAGTTCCTCTGCCTCACACGACCACCTTGATTGTGTACGCATGTTACGATTCAATTTTGGAAATCGACTCAAAAAGGCAGGTCTTGGTGGATTTTTATTAAAAACATGAATAACCACGAAATCGAGAATTTGATGCATCATCTCCTGGGGGATTTATTTCACGGCATCTGGGCATCTGATCAGCTCCCGCTGCTGAAGCGCACGTACAAAGGACCGGCCTATTTCATCGTAAACACTCATCCTTCACACATGCCTGGAGAACACTGGCTAGCTTTGACTTTGGAAGAGAATGATCAAGCCACCTTTTTCGACTCTTATGGATTCAGTCCTGATTTTGAATTTTATCCACCAAGCATAGTGACATTTTTGAAAGATAGATCCTCGAAAATGGCGCTCTACACACCAAGAGGAATCCTACTTAATCTGGAGGGACAAACTATTGTTGTATAACAAGACCCTCCGCAGAGTTAGAGCAGCATATTTTTCATCATTAATTGAAGAGAAAAAAATAATCCTAGATTTCTCTTTAGTACAGTTGCCAAACTTACCCAGAGCCACAGCTCTGTTGATCCATCCATTCCCTTAGCTCTTAGTAGTAATGATTTTATGGGATTCTTCATAAATAAAATTGATGCCATTAAAAATAAAATAATTGGCATCCTCCCAAACATGATTACCTCGTCCTCAGTAAGTGAGGCAGCATTGGAGGAATCTTTAGAATCTGCGCAGTGTTTGAACTGTTTAGAAGCAGTAGAGCTTTCTGAGCTATCTAAAATTTTAGCTTCATCTAAACCTTCTACCTGTATGTTAGACCCAATCCCAACCAAGTTGTTTAAGGACATATTCCCTTTGATCAGTGGCACTATTTTAGACATGATTAATCTATCCTTAGTAAATGGATATGTACCACAGGTTTTGAAAGTAGCTGTTATTAAACCTTTACTTAGGAAATCTTCTCTTGATCAAGATGAGTTAGTAAATTACAGACCTATATCTAATCTTCTTTTCTTATCTAAAATTCTTGAGAAAGTAGTTGCTAATCAACTTTGTGAACATTTACAAAGTAATGACCTACTTGAGGAGTTTCAGTCAGGCTTCAGAGCTCATCATAGCACTGAAACAGCTCTGGTGAAGGTCACTAATGATATTCTCATGGCCTCAGATAATGGACTTATGTCTATACTTGTCCTGTTAGATCTCAGTGCTGCGTTTGATACAGTTGATCACAATATTCTCCTATAAAGACTTGAACATACTGTAGGGATTAAGGGGAAAGCATTAGGCTGGTTTAAATCTTATCTGTCAGACAGATTCCAATTTGTTCATGTTAATAATAAATCTTCCTCAACTCTAGGGTCACCTGTGGAGTACCACAGGGTTCAGTCCTTGGACCAATTCTCTTTATTATATATATGCTTCCGATAGGCAAAATTATCAGACAGCATGGGATTAATTTCCACTGTTATGCTGATGATACTCAGCTATATTTATCCATAAATCCTGATGAATCCAATCAATTACTTCGACTGCAGTCATGTCTTGATGACATCAAAAGCTGGATGACTTTAAATTTCCTGCATCTAAATTCTGACAAGACCGAAGTTGTAATCTTTGGGCCAGAGTCCTCAAAAAATAAACTTCTTAACCAATCACTTAATCTGGGTGGCATTAACCTGGCCTCTGGTAATAAAGTAAAAAATCTTGGTGTTATTTTTGACCAAGACATGTCATTTAAATCCCATATTAAACAGGTTTCCAGAGTTTCCTTTTTTCACCTCCGGAATATTGCCAAAATTAGAAACATTCTGTCCAGGAGTGATGCTGAAAAACTGGTCCATGCATTTGTTACTTCAAGGCTGGACTATTGTAATTCTTTACTATCAGGAAGTCCACAAAATGCAGTTCAAAGCCTTCAGCTGATCCAAAATGCTGCGGCAAGAGTTCTGATGAAAATCAACAAGAGGGATCATATTTCTCCAATTTTAGCTTCCCTTCATTGGCTTCCTGTTAAATCAAGAATAGAATTTAAAATTCTCCTTCTAACGTATAAAGCCCTTAATAATCAAGGTCCATCATATATCAGAGCTCTGATTACCCCGTATGTTCCTAACAGAGCACTTCGCTCTCAGACTGCAGGTCTGCTGGTGGTTCCTAGAGTCTCTAAGAGTAGAATGGGAGGCAGATCCTTTAGCTATCAGGCTCCTCTCCTGTGGAACCAACTCCCAGTTTTGGTCCGTGAGGCAGACACCCTGTCTACTTTTAAGACTAATCTTAAAACTTTCCTTTTTGACAAAGCTTATAACTAGAGTGGCTCATGTTACCCTGAGCTACCTTTATAGTTTTACTGCTATAGGCTTAGGCTACTGGAGTATATCAGGATCTAATTTTCTCACTCTATTGAGTTCTACTGTTCTTCAATTATGCATTATGTGTTGTCATTTCTGCTTTAACTTTCTGTTCTCTCTCTTTTCTCTTCATAGTAGGTACACCTGGTCTGGCGTTCTGTTAACTGTGACATCATCCAGAGAAGACGGCTCACCCGCTACTACCATCTAATGTAGAACAGATTACTAGATCAATGTGTGCTTCTGTGCTTTTTTGTTTCTCTTGTTGTGTCTCTGTTCTGTCTTCTGTAACCCCAGTCGGTCGAGGCAGATGACCGTTCATACTGAGCCCGGTTCTGCCGGAGGTTTTTCCTTCCCGCTAATGGGTGGTTTTTCTTCCCACTGTCGCTTCATGCTTGCTCAGTATGAGGGATTGCAGCAAAGCCATGTACAATGCAGACGACTCTCCCTGTGGCTCTACGCTTCCCCAGGAGTGAATGCTGCTTGTCGGGACTTTGATGCAATCAACTGGTTTCCTTATATAGGACATTTTTGACCAATCTGTATAATCTGACCCAATCTGTATAATATGATTGAACTTAACTTTGTAAAGTGCCTTGAGATGACATGTTTCATGATTTGGCGCTATATAAATAAAATTGAATTGAATTGAAAATATTGTATCATAATCGTCAACTTCAAGACACTCTATCCGTCGTGTGCGGCCATTACTGTGTTTATTATCTGTGTCATAAAGCCTGTGGGCTTTCAGTGCATGACATACTGGCTACCTACCACGATGATGTTAATGAAAATGATCTCATGGTATATGATTTTGTGAAAAAGTATCAGAATTGTAATAAAATAGGGCCTCGTGTTCGTTTATTCACGGAACCTGCTCTTTACAAATGTTTAAAGATTGTTACAAGTTATAACCTGTCTAAAATAAAAACACTGTACACATGAATAATTTGAAACATTAAAGTTTTCTTTATTACAAATTCATTTCTCCAGTTTTTATTTCATACAGACTTTTAGGGTGAAAATTTCAACCATGCAGGGGTTTTGCTGAGTCTTTTGCTTCGAGCACGGCCATTTTCAGGGGTGGGATGCTCAAAGTCTATTCCGGAGAATTTAGGGGACAACACAATTTTTCCTTTACGTTTCATGACGGGCTTATCTTTGTTCTTCTCCAATACACCCGCTTCTGCCATGCCTCTGTATTGGTCACGAGCTTGCGGATTACTGACTGACGACACGGGGATGTTTAACTCCTTCAGGGTGGCCATGAACGGGGTCCAACGTGCAGGTTCCTGACTCTGTGTTTTCCTCCTAATTGGAAGGAGGAGGTTTTTCAACAAATCGACCAGATGTGAGCCCCCCATCACACGATCGCGGTAAACAAATTCCCCTTTCGAAGTCCAACTCGTACCAACTTGCGTTAACCTTTTCAGTATGTATTCAGCATTTTTGCAATCTCTGTTAGGCAGAGCTCTTAAAACCTCCATAGCGGTTTCATCCAATTCAACAGGAGACGCTGTAGAAGCAGTAGAAGCAGAGTCCGCCTCTTTATTTTCAGGCACAGGGTCACGTTGCATAGTTAAAGTCACTCGGGGTTCCTCAAGCTGATCTTGTTTCATTAGAGTCAGATATCTCTGCAGCAGAGCGTTGTACCTTTTAATTTTTTCATAAGAACTCAGTCCCGGTTCATTCAGTATCTCTCTCATTTTAGAATCCAAATCCTCTTCAGCGGATGGAAGGGTCCGCCGGGGTCAAACGTTTGAACTGATGTGGTGAAACCAGATATATCTTTTGCGCAGTCCAAAGAGACATTTTTTCTCATCTCCTGATGAGACCTCCCACCAGCTCTCCGATTAAAGGAGCCACAACACTTAACAAGGGCAGAATGAATCCACCTGTTTGATTTTTCAGAACCGACTGCTTGCGTTTTAAGCCAGTTCTTTTATCAGCCAGCAATCTGATGATTTTTTTCTGCTTTTCCAATTTTTTATGCTGGGAATGAGATATTTTCACGTTACCTTTTAAGATGTTCAGAGCTATTTCACACAAGGCTTTGAGAAAGTCGGGTGAGCAGTGAGCAAGAATGTCTTTACGCTTCTTTGCTGTGGCTTGATATAGCGCTCTGAATAAGGGAATGTTCCTTCTTATGCGAGCTGACATGATAAATTTAATTTAATTTCGGTACATAGATAGCCGGCCACTGACCTGGGAGCATTCCTGTTCTCAGTCTGAAACGATCTGGGCAAGTGGGAGTCAGATCCACGATTAAATAGCCGTGAGGATCTCTGGTGGCGTCTTGAAAACTCTCCATGAAGAAAGTTTTCTCTGACGGGAATATTTGACGGGCTAATATATTCAGTTGCAGTTTATCTCTGGGATTCTTAAACAGCACTATATAATTAGCGTTTAAACTAATGGTTCGGCTATACTTCCTTTTATGAAAAATATTCTGGGTTAACATTATAACACTCATATTTTTATGATGTCTGTATTGAGTGAAAATTTTCACCACTTCCGGATGGTCTGAAGCCTGGAAAATCACATCGTCTAAAATAACCAAATGATTTTGATCAGGAGGAAACAGATTTTCATAATTAAAAGAATCAGGTAGTCCTTCGATGAATTTAATCTTTTTATTCATTTTTTGCAATTCAGAATACATACTTTGAAAACAGGTGTAAATCCAAACGATATTTACAGGAACAACATCCATAACATGGTTACAATTCTGCAAAACACTTTTAACAAAAAAAGATTTACCACAATCACTCGGCCCTGCTATTAGAAGTGAAAAGGGAGTTTTGAATCTAGGATCAAATTCGACCCCCTGTGTTTCACGGGAGAGAGACATTTTATTTAGATTTTTTATTTTTCTCAGTTAACCTTTAATAACCAAACGGAAGAGTTGTACCGTCAGAAAAAAGCCTTCTCTTGTCATACACCACACGGAGCGTTTTCTGAAATGTGGCATTTTGAAGCTGGAAGTTTCTTTTATGCCTTCTGATTGTGTGCTGTGGAGCTTGTAAAACACCCCCTGTAGAACCTTGCAAATAACCTTCAACCAGCTCTTTTACACTGTCAAAATCGCAAGAGACTACTGTCCCATTTGTTTTTTACCTTTTTTATTATTATTATTTTGGAAAAGACTGTGTGCTGAAATTATATTATTCATTTGAAACTGAGATCAGAATGGAATCAAATAGGAATTCCTGAAAGTACATCATATAGCTTTTACTTTTACAATAACTGTTATCATTATAAAAGCTACAATCAAATTACTCGCAGAATTTTTTGATCTATGCTTAAAGACAGTCCGTATATGTTCATCATTTCATGTACCTAATAACTTTAACCGACATGCGTACAGCAGTCACAAATATTACAAGTACACTGAAATAAAGACTAACTGGATAAATATTCAACAGCCGCAGCCCCATTTTCATAGGGCAGACAAACTCTTGACGTTTCATTCTGTTACAAAGCAAAAGCCTATCATGGTATGCAGAGAAACAAGAGAATGCCTTAAATTCTCATTTAATAATGCCTGCCTTGCTTTCACAAAAGCTGGCTTGCACGTCATATACACCCTAACGAATAGGCTAAAGTCTTACAAGATTTCTGGATTAACAAGAGTGCATGGCCTACAGCAGGAAAATGGAGTGTGTATCCCACGATACTTGAGTCTGAGTGACGGTCTCAAGATAGAAATAAACATAAAAAGTTCAAAAAAGCTAAAATAACCCATAAAACCACGCAATAACTCTTTCATATAGGTGTTTTCTAATGTATTTTCAAAATAAACCATGTTTTATCGGTTTTAGATCAGTTTTTAAAAGGTTTGAAGAGCCTCACGAGGAGCAAAGCATGATGGGAAATTTCGGCTCCCCCGCCGTCTCTTACGTCTTTTTGTGGTTTAGAATTGAGGAAAAGGTCATTTCGATGTCATCCAAGCACAAAATAAATCTACCAAACATATATCAGACAAGATGTATTTGATTGATCCGACACGTGGGGAAATATTGAGCCGCAGCGGCAGCAGCAGCATAACATATAGAAATCAGGCTAAACATGTCTATACATTCTTACATCCTATAGTTAAATCCATTTTGTTCCATAAGAGGCTATGGGTTTACCGAAATATATAAATAAAGGTGAGCTATTAAAAAGAACAGCATGAAACCAAATAAGAAGAATAATGGTCTGACATTTTAGCTGCTCCTTTGTAGAAATATTTCAGGCTTTAGTTGTTTTTGTTTCTTACATTGTTACTGCATTTAAGATACAGAGTAAGAGATTAGTGAGAAAAACTGATTTATTGATTACACACATTTTGGAATCCTGAGAAAAAGAGGGCAATATTTAAAAACGTAGTGGGTAAAAAGTTAAATTAGTCATGGGTGAATTAGAACCATATTGTTACAATTTACTTTTGTTTATTTTTAATGAAACGCAAGGAATTTTAACATGTTATCACGATAGAGCTGACTGTTTGCTTTAAGGATGGTAAAAGCAGACTTTATATGTTTTTATTCAGTAAGACCGATTTAGAAACCATTCTCTAAAACAGAAATGCCGGAGTCCTCAGCCTCAAAAAAAAAAAAAAGAGCTAAAGCTTGGTCTCTTCTGACCATAGCACACAGTTCCTGTCTAAGTTCCAGAACAGTTATGTTTTCAGTTTGTGATGGCAGCATAGCTTAGGCTTTATTTTTTCTACCCTGACTCCCAAGCAGCTGGTTGATTTATAATCTGATGATGGTTTTAGAGATTTTGTATTCCGAAAATGTTGCACTTTGCTAATAAAACACTTGTTTATTATTATGGAATTTAGTTTTATCCACACTGCAGGCCAGAGGTTGTAAAGTGGTGGTGTTGGTTGCTTTTATTCTTTAGGGATGCTATATTCACTGTGGTTTTGAGTGGTCTTACCTATGTTAGACTGGTCATGAAGGCCAAAACATCCTCTTCCATGTTTTCTGTCTGCCCTACATGGCTAGCGATAAAGTTTAAATGGGACTCCTTCTATTTGTCTTTCAACAATGGCTTTTCTGTCTAAATGTGTCCATAACTTCATCCCTGACCTATCCGCTGTGTTCCTTCGTCTTCAGAACGTTGCCTGTTTTTATTAATGTTCTCTATCAAACCTCTGAGGCTTTGTGAAGTGACTTTATTTACTGCTGATATGGTTTCCCTGGGTTTTATTTAGGGGGTATTAGAGTAAAGGCAAACTGAACTCAAATTCACATAACACTTTTAAGACTTTAATTTTTAAAGCTATTTTAAAACTATTTATTTACTACGATATACTAGAATCTTTCTTTCGCTTGACAATTATGCACTGCTAGTCTATCACATAAAATCCAATTTGTCTTCGTCGACTTGTTGAATGGATGAAAATTGTAAAAGAAATCGGTCTTTTCTTAGTTTGAGGTAGATTTGTAAAGTTTTATTGATCCATAAGACCTCCAGCTCTAATCACACCAGAAGGGGATTCTATAAATTATTCACTCGTGGACGTGGCAAGCACATTCATGTCAGATTTTCACTGGTAAAAGGCCAAAACTGTATAATTTCCCTTCAACCTCACAATTCTGAACTACTCTGGTTTGATCAAATATATAAAATCAACATATAATACACTGAAGCCTGTGGGTTTAATGTAACAAAAACTGGAAAACTTTTGTTGGAAAACAGGGTAGTGTATGTCCTTATAAGTCGCCATGTAGCAGAATAGTAACAGGAAAGAGCCTTATTTTTTCTCTGTAAGCAATCGGAGAAAAACCGTCTTTGCTAGCACGTCGTAAAACCCTAAAACTCGCCTGATAAGCTTTGATCTTATCTTTTTACCACCCCTCACCATTGCGTGTGGATTGCAAAAAGGGGCATTCTGCTGCATCATGCTGCAGGTTGTCTCATTGGGGGACACCTAGCCCAGCAGGGGATGGGAGCCTCCCTTTGCAGCCTCTAAACTTGTCTGATTGAATAAGCTTTGATCTTACATTTATTTTTTCCCTCAACCTTATGCCGGTTGAGACGCGACGTCACAAACAAACGCGTCGGAGTATTCTTTTAACAAACTCCTCTCAAAACAGCCCGGCTGTAGCTCACGTTCAGTTGACTATTAGAATGACGGGGAATATTACGTTCTCAGCAGAGTTACTGAGCGTGTCTGTAAATGTACCGTTTGCTTAGAGGGAGAAAGAACTGAGGAGAAAACCTATCTTGCCGTTGTGTGGTTATTGGCAGAACAAGAGTGGAGCATGTATGGAGATGGTATTTTATTTATTTATTTATTTAGTCTCATTTTTCTTTTCCGTTGTTCTGTATGAGCTACAGATTTATGTGTAAAATCTGTTTATTGTCATCAACCACAGCCCTTCAGTGTCAAGAGCAAAGATTCCTATCCTGCAAATGCAGACTATAAGTCTACAGGTTTATACAACTAAAGTTACACATTTGATAATAAGTAACCCTACAATAAGCACATTTCTTGACCAACCCCATATGCATTAAAGAATAATTAAATAAATAGGCAAATAAATACTTGAAGTAATGTGTGTGTGTGTGTGTGTGTGTGTGTGTGCGCGTGCGTGCGTGCGTGTGTGTGTGCGCGCGTGTGTGCAGGGTGGGGGTCAGGAAGGGGGGTCCGGAAGGGGTTCACATTGGGGTGAGAGGTCTCATAAAAAGGGGAGGGGGTGAGGAAGGAAGGAAGGAAGTGGGACAGGTGTGACAGGTGTCATAAAATGAGGAGGGGGTCAGGAAGTGAGGGATGGGTGAGAATTCAGGAGGGGGGTTCCGGAAGGGGGCGGGACTTCCGGTGGGGGGGGGGGGGGGCTAATGACATGGCCAAGGGGGAGCATGTACGGAATAAACAAGGTCCCACAGGTGACGTTGTGGACCAGGGATTTAGCCTTTCCCAAGGCGACATACTCAGTTCTTCCATGAGGTATAATGAAAACCAGTCATAGACAGACTCAGAGACACCAATAGTGGAGTTTAAATGATGGAGGAGGATGTTGTGATCCACAGTGTCGAATGGTGCAGTCAAGCCCAGGAGGATGAGAAGAGATGAGGAGCCGGCATCTGCTGTCATCAACAGGTCATTTGTGACCCTGACCAGGGCTGTTTCTGTGCTGTGGCGCAGGAAACCAGGCTGAACATTCAAACAGGTTGTGTTGTTTTACATGGTCCTGAAGCACCTTTAAAAGGAACGGAAGGTTGGAGATAGGCCTGTAGTTGGCAAAGACTTCTTAGACTTAGACAGCTTTATTTGTCATTTTGTATGCACAGAGTGCGTACAGAAAGAAATTTCGTTTGCATACAGCTGAAAATTGCAGTAGATTACAGGGTAAAGTAAATTACAGGATACAATTACAGGATAAAATTACAGGATAAAGTGCAGCAGTGATTTAACAGTACAACAATTGAAATGTAAACAGTGCAGGAGAAAGACAGTGTGCGATCACAGTGTACAGGTGAGTATTAAAAAACATTTGTATGTGCAGAAATGATTTGTGCAAGAATGCATTATAAGGATGCAATAATGCAAATGTGCAAATATGCGAATGTGGTACAGAGTCCAGTTAATAGCTTCAGCAGTTAACAGTCTGATGGTGACAGGGAAAAAGCTTTTGCAGAACCTGGTGGACCTGCAGCGGTGCTGCGGAACCTCTTCCCAGAGGGCAGCAGGGAGAACAGTCCATGGTGGGGGTGTGAGGGGTCCCTGATGATGTTACGGGCTCGGGCCACGCAGCGCTCAGATGAAATGTCCTTAATGGAGGGAAGAGGAGCCCAGATGATCTCTTCTGCTGTCCTCACCACTCTCCTCACATTCTTCCAGTTGGAGGCACTGCAGCCTCCACACCACACAGAGAGACAGCTGGTCAGAATGCTCTCTATGGTGCTTCTGTAGAAAGTCGTGAGGATGGGCGGGGGCAGGTGGGCTCTCCTCTTCCTCCGCAGGTAGTACAGTCGCTTTCTGTGCCCTCTTCACCAGTGACATGATGTTCACAGACCAGGTGAAGTTGTCCGTGATGTGCATCCCCAGGAACTTGGTGCTGCTGACCACCTCCACAGCTGAGCTGTTGATGAGCAGTGGAGCGTGGTGAGGCCGGTTCTTCATGAAATCGACGATGATCTCCTTCGTCTTCTCCACATTCAGGATCAGGCTGTTGTCTCTGCACCAGCCCACCAGCTGCTCCACCTTCTCTCTGTAGTCCTGGTCGTTGTCGTCTCTGATCAGGCCCACCACCGTTGTGGCGTCTGCAAACTTCACGATGTGATTGGTGGTGAACCTGGGGACGCAGTCATGAGTCATCAGGGTGAACAACAGGGGGCTCAGGAGGGGAGCCCGTGCTGAGGGTGATGACATCAGAGGTGTTCTGTCCGACCCGGACTGACTGAGGTCTGTTGGTGAGGAAGTCTAGCAGCCAGTTGTGAAGAGGTGTGCTGAAGCCCAGATGTTCCAGTTTTCCCACCAGGTGCTGTGGGATGATGGTGTTAAACGCTGAACTGAAGTCCAGGAACAGCGTCCGAATGTGCGTGTTCTTCTCCTCCAGTTGTGTCAGGCTCAGATGAAGAGCAGAGGAGATGGCGTCCTCAGTGGAGCGGTTCCGTCGGTAGGCAAACTGGAACGGGTCTAGTGTTGGGGGGAGACTGGAGACGATGTGTTCCTTTACCAGCCTTTCAAAGCACTTCATCATGATGGGAGTCAGTGCAACAGGCCAGTAGTCGTTGAAACAGGTGACTTGAGGTTTCTTTGGCACTGGAATGTTGGAGGCAGACTTGAAGCATGCTGGCACTGTAGCTTGCTCCAGCGAGGTGTTAAAAATGTCTGTGAGAACACCAGCCAGCTGACCTGCACACTCCTTGAGCACCCACTCAGGTATGTTGTCAGGGCCTGGGGCCTTCCGCGGGTTGACTCTCCTTAGAGTCTTCCACACGTCGGCTGTGTCAAGGCAGAGCACCTCCTCTTCCTGATGGGGGACACCTTTCACTGCTGGAGTGCTGTTTAGTGCCTCAAACCTCCCAAAGAAGTTGTTTAGTCCGTTAAGAAAGTCAGCATCAACTTCACCCACCGGGGGTGAGGGCGTGTTGTATTCAGTGATCGCCCGTATGCCTTTCCACATGCTCCTGGTGTTGCTGGCGTCATGGAAAAGCTCCTGGATTTTCTGGCTGTGGTTCCGCTTCTCTGGCCTGATGGCATGGTTCAAGTTGGCTCTCGCTGTCCTGAGTGCCTCCTTGTCACCAGACTGAGTTCCGAGCTTTTAGCGCTTGACGGACCTCCACAGTAATCCAGGGTCGTTGGTTGGCTCGGGTGATGATGGTCTTGGTGGTGCTGACGTCCTCAATGCATTTGTTGATGTAGGCTGACACAGTCATGGCGTACTCATCAATGTCGATCTTGTCCTCATAAGTTGCAGCAGCTTTGAACAAGTTCCAGTCAGCGCACTCAAAACAGTCCTGGAGCGCCTCCATTGCTCCCTCAGTCCAAACCCTTACCTGCCTCACTGTAGGTTTAGCTCTGATCAGCAGGGGCCTGTATGCAGGAAATAGCATCAAAGAGATGTGGTTTGAAGAGCCCAGATGGTGGCGGGGGGCTGCCCTGAATGCGCCTTTTATATTTGTGTAAACCTGGTCTAGAGTGTTCTCTCCCCGAGTTGCAAAATCCACATGTTGGTAGAAATGAGGGAGAACAGTTTTCATATTTGCCTGGTTAAAATCCCCAGCAATGATGAAAACCCCCTCTGTGTGTGCAGATTGCAGATCAGAGATAGTCCTATAGAGGTCACACATAGCTTCTTTTGTGTTTGCGCTGGGATGCACGTAAACTGCTGTGATGATACCAACAGTGAACTCTCTAGGCAGATAAAAAGGTCTGCAGCTAATAATCATAACCTCAATGTCCGGAGAGCAAAAACTTGTGACTATTCTAGCATTTTTACACCAGGTGTTATTGATGTAAACGCAGAGGCCGCCACCTCGGGTCTTACTGCTGAGTTCTTATTTTCTGTCGCGCGGAAAGTAGCTAGCCCCTCAAGGCTAATGGCGTTGTCCGGGATTGATGATGTAAGCCATGTCTCGGTCAGGATCAGAGCACAGCAGTCCCTGAACTCCCTCTTTGCAGAGAGCTCGAGTTGTAAATGGTGTATTTTGTTGTCCAGTGAGTGGACGTTGGAAAGCCAGATGGAAGGAAGTGGCGATCTGAATGTGTTAGCCTTTAGCTTAGCTGCTAAGCCTCCGCGGTAGCCGCGTTTCTTCGGCCGGCTACACCGCTTCCGTTTTGCTCTCCATCGGTGTGAGCTGCTCGTCGAGTCCGCCTCACAGGCCCCCGGGACTGGTATCCGTAGTACTCCAAAACCGCATAAACAATAGAGTATAGAAGTGGTTATAAGTCCAAAAATCGGCTGGGTAGATGAGTGGTTTCAAGCAAGTTTGGCGGCATTTTTAATGAAAATATCCACGAGTTGTACCAGAGCTGTACGCCTAGCCACTGCCCGGAAGCGCAGCCGGAAGGGTCTAGGGTGGGTTTTTTGAGAAATGGCCTGATGACAACTGATGACAACGGTTTTCAGTGTTGATGGAACCAGGCCGGACTGGAGGGAGTGGTTAATAAACGTTGTGATAAGGGGACTTATGATATGGAGATTGGATTTTACCAGGACTGTGGGGAAAGGGTCCAGAGTGCAGGTGTATGGTTTAATCTTTTTGATGATGTCCTCAACCTCTCATTGTGAGATGACCAAAAAACAGCATAGAGGTTGTGGGTTGGTAGTCGGGACAGGCAGTGTGGAGAAACTGGGTAGCAGGGAGCGGATGGTATATACTTTTTTGCTGAAAAATGTGATAAAAGTGTTGCACTTCTCTTCTGTGTCTTCTGTATGAGAGTGAGTTTGCGGTTTGAGGATGTAATTTATGGTTGCTTGGAGTTGCCAGGGCTGTTGTTGATAATGTTAGAACAGAACTGTGAACATGCATCTCTCAAGGACCTTGCATAAGACTTTTGATGTTCACGGTAGGCATGCCTATGAACAGTGAGTCCAGAGGCGCCGCTCAAGGACTCGGCCAGCTTTTTTCATTTGCCAGAATTTGAAGGTGTACCAGGGGGCTGGGCGTAAGAAGCTGACAGTTCTAGTTTTGAAAGGTGCGTGGAGATCTAGGAGATGGCTCAGAGATTGGTTGTAGAAGTCAACCGACTCGGTGAATGAAGAGAAAAGGTCAGCAAAGGTGAGATGTTGGAGGTAAACAGTTAAGGTGACCAGGTTGATTTTTTTTACAGGTCCCTATAGAAGATTTGACGTTTGTCTTTGGTGTGGGTGAAAGGAGTGACGGCTCCATTGAGATGGTCTTGTGGTCAAACACACCCAGATCAAATGTCAGAAGGTTGCTAATGGGGCGGAGTTGGATATGGGCAGGTCCAGTGTGTGCCCCCTGGAATGCGTGGGGCCATCGACATGTTGAAGGTTGAGGCAGTCCAGTATTTGCAGAAACTCAGCTGCAAAATGGCAAGAGGGGTTGTCTACATGAATATCAATATCTCCAAGTATCATAATGTTGGCAGAGGTGGTGCAAAGTGTTGTGAGAAGGTCGCGTATCTCTGAGATAAAAGCAGAATTGGATTTGAGGGGCCGGAAGATGAGGAGCATTGTCATGGAGAAGGGGGGGTGGGGGGTGGGTTTACATTTAAAGGCTAGGCATTCAAATGAGGACAGTGTAGGCAGGGGGAGGGGGGTCAGCTCCAAGTCCTGTCGATGTGTGACAGCTAGGCAGCCACCACAACCAGTGCTGTGGGTTCTCTCAAGGTAGCTGTAACCGGGAGGCAGACTTCATTAAGCACTGAATAGACCCCTGGCTGGAGCCAGTATTTCCTCAACTACAGCAATGCCTTGATGACATCAAAACCTTGATGACTTTAAATTTTCTGCTTTCAAATTTTGACAAGACAGAAGTTGTAATCTTTGGACCGGAGTGCTCCAAAAATAAACTCCTTGTGCTTGAACCATTTAAGGTTCCGACTGTTTGTGAGGAACCTTAAATGGTTTTGCTGTGAGCCTTTTGTGAACAATCAAATTTCTAACAAAAGTTTTGTTTCTTATCACAGTGGAAGCTGGTAGGGGTTCTCTGCCTTTTTCTTTGGTAACTGTGTCTCCTGTTTTGTGGATAGCCAGGGAGTTTAGGTTTTGTACTTTCTTTTCAATTCTACCCTAGCAAGAGTTTTCTTTTTATTTTATAATTAGAAGGGGGGAGGGGGTTGTTGTTTTTTTAGCCTTGGAGACCCTGAAGCTTAACACTTCCCTGTGTTTGCTCTTTTGTAATTGAAGTTTTACCTACACTGTAAATAAACTATATTTTGCTACTCACACCAACTGTTTAGGATTACTGGTTTTCTTTGTGTTACACCCAGTGCCAGAATTTCCTCTTTGTGGTCTTGGGGAGGGGTCGTAACATCAACACATTTCATCTAAACAGGTTTCCTTTTTTCAGCTCCAGAATATTGCCAAAATTAGAAATGTTTTATTCAGGAATGACGCTGAAAAACCAGTCCATGCATTTGGTCTTTTTTTTTTCCTCCGTCGATTCACAGTATATATGTGGATGCACTGTATATAACTCATGCACCTTTCCCTCCTTGGCACCTTCTTTTGATTATTGAGCTGATGTGACACGTGAATTTCTCCACTGTGAGATCAATAAAGTATATCTTATCTTACATGTTTACAAACATTGTACTTGTTCCACATGTTCTTGATCCAATTGAAAATTATTAAACTGCCCCTTACATGCTAAACAACGTTTGCACAATTTTAACTTCTCAGGGAGTGTTTGTTCATTCATGCAAATTGAAGAGTCATCACATCATTCTGTAGACTGCTGTTCTTCCTCTTTTTTTTACTTGAACATCTCATTATCTGAATATGCGGTATTATCTGTTAAATACACAGTATGTTTCCCTTTTTTGATAAGTCTTTCTTCTCTGTTGTACAGCTTAAGTCTGTTGTACAGGTTGTACAACCTTTTTTCATATTGTGTTTTTGCATTTGTGAGAATGTTTTGTAGGAATGGTCATCCTTCGTTTTTCCATAGGTGTTTTTTATTTGATTCTGTTTTATGTGTGCATTTCAATCTGAAAAACTCACATGGAAAGAAAAAGACAATTAGAAGAATTTTATTGATAGAAATATTTTAAGACTTTGGCACTCAGACCTCGGCAGGAAACATAGCACTGAATTTGACTTTAATATGCATAAGCAGGTGTATGAGAACAGGGATGTCCTCCACCCCCCCCCCCCCCCCCCCAGGCCTGAAACTGGAGGTGGAGTGGGGATAGACAAAGTTGGTTCAGTCCATAGACTGCTGGTTGGCGAGACGATCTGTACTGGTGGGATCCAGTAGACTGCGAGAGCTGATAGGACTGCGACAGTAGAGAGGAAAAACTCCCCTTTGGGAAGAAACCTCTGGCAGAACCAGGCTCACCATGGCGTTCTTCTGCCAGACCGATTGAGACGTGATGGGGAATGTAGTAGAGTCCGGGAGGAATTACACTCTGATAGGGACGAGGTCAAAGGAGCAACATGGAAAAGCCAGATGGAGCTTAGCTACGATGATGGAGGAGGGGATGGAGGTGGTTGAATTAGGGTCATCTGAGTCCAAATCAGACATTGCGCAACCACTGCATGCGCTTTGGCTGGGTAGCAGGCTGAGTTGTGGATTTGAAGACCTTTTAAGATGAACTCTGGATGCTGATTGGGCTTCATGGAGGTGCGGTTCAAAGCTGATTGGCTTGCGTCGGAGGCGGATGAGCCTCTGATTGGATGAATGTAAGTAATTCAGTTTCTTCAGTTAAATTTCCGCCTAGGCTTCATTAAGAGCTGAAATCTCACCTGAATTTCTTAATGACTGCATAATGACAATAAAGGTTCTTGATACATCTCACTGTGTGTGTCAAGCAGTTTTTGTGCTCATGAAATGTAATCTTCCACATATGGTAGGGATGTACAGTTTCACAATCTGGCTAAAAATATGATAGAAATGGGCTTACCTACTTATTTCTGACCAAAATCTTAAAAATTGTAGATGTATTATTTTTTTTGTCTCCATTAATTTTAAGTTGTGGTAAAAATGTTAGCCCAGAGGAAGTCTTTAAGGTTGATAACATATTGCCAGTATGCCAAACATGTTGTCAATCACAATCTTGGCAAATAAAGTCTGAGTCTGATACTGATTTTTTCTTTTTTGAGTTTGTGCACATGTCACTCTGACTTTGGTGGTCCAGCTGTATGTGAATGTTGCAAAGAGTGTGTGCAATTAGTAATTGAAAAAAGTGATAACATTGACGGATATACCTGAGGCTGAGGAGTATCTGGTGAAGTTCAGCTGACAGACCATACTTGTCAGATTTAATCATCTCTCTGATAGAGTCAAAGTCTTCCTTCAGCTGCAGCGCCCCCTGCACACTGAGGACAAAACAACAGAGACACGCTGTTCAGACAGAACACAGGGGTACGTGTGTGTCAGCACTTGCGCAAAAAACCCTGAAACTTGACCTAACAAAATATTTCCCTGTATCAAACAATCATTTAAGAACAAGTTACCAGCAGGGCATGGTGACACTATGTTCCCCGGTGTCACATGGACAGACTTAGGCATTTAACTGTTGTGTCATTACGCATTGTTTTGGGTTATTTAATGTTTAATAAATAACTCTCGGCCTGTTAGGTATTGTCGGGTGAATTACAGCCCTAACAGCTGATATTAGGACAATAGTTGAAAGGAGTGATTTGAACACTGGCATTCTTTTAACAGCAAACTCTGTGCACATATAGAATAAAGGAGTGACAACGTCTCTTCAAGTTCAAGAATTTATTAACAGAAATAAAATGAACATCCAGAGAACATCACCATATAATGCTTTTTATCTGAATTAACACTATATATTCAATAAACAAATCCTATCTACTAGGATAGTGAAAGTTAACTAATAAGCAAAATTAAGATAAAAAGAAGCTAAGGAACTATGTACACACAAAAGCAAGAAAATAGACAAATAAAATAATTGAAAACCACAATCAGAATGATTCAGTGAAGCCTGGTTCACTGCAGGTCTAAGTAAGAGAACCAAAGTTTGTTAAAGGATATGGAATGAGATCAAATTAGCTTAACTAATTTAAAACAACCTTCGGTCTGTGTTCAACCCGTTCACAATGCAAATCTGAGTCAGACAAAACATTATTGGAGGAAATAACATTTTAAAGAATTATTTGCTCAGTAAAAATCAATAACCTTTAGGAAACTTTATCTTATTTATGCTGCCCATTCAAGGACTCTAGTTCTTTAACAACAGATTATTTCTTTATAAATGCACTTAAACAGCTAGCACAGCTAGTGGCTAAAATGCATCAAAGAGCACCGTAGAACTGCAAGCAAACAGAACAAACAATTAATTTACATACATACAGTCTGTAGGTAACAACAAAAACAAAACTAGAATCGTTCAGCTTCTGAAGAAGTTGAAGAAGGCGCCCGCCTGGTGGTGGGCATGACCGTCAAAGGCAAAGCTTCCGAGTTCCTTGGTCGTAGGCTCTCATCGCTTGGGGATTTTAAATCAAACGTTCTGAGTGAAAAGGATTTGTCTTCATCAAAACCTGCCGACTGGGAAAACTCTGCGTCTGCAGAGCTGCAAACTGCGTATTTCGATCTGAGACGCAGCTAATGAGCTAATTGGCGACAGCCGACAGTCAACGTTTCCCATTCATTTGCTACGGTAGTCCTAAACCACTACTGACATAATACACTTTTTGGCCACAAGCGTCATTTTGGGGGCGTCGTTTCCACCTCTTCTCTTAGAGCCGTTTTTAATAGAAAGAAGAAAAGGCAAAAACGGTCCAAACAAAAGGTTGAAACGTTTACATTTGTAACCTCTGCCTTACATAAACACTAGCATTAAATCTTAATAAATAAAAGTATAGACAATTATTTCAGTAACTCAATTCAGTAAGTGAAATACAATATATAAAGGGGTTGGACAATGAAACTGAAACACCTCTCATTTTAGTGCGGGAGGTTTCATGGCTAAATTGGACCAGCCTGGTGGCCAATCATCATTAATTGCACATTGAACCAATAAGAGCAGAGTGTGAAGGTCCAATTAGCAGGGTAAGAGCACAGTTTTTCTCAAAATATTGCAATGCACACAACATTATGGGTGACATGGGTGAGTTCAAAGGAGGACAAATTGTTGGTGCACATCTTGCTGGATGTGTCAAAACTTTCTTCAATTGAATAAAAACAAAACTGAAGTAATAATATTTGGACCAATAGAGGAGAAATCAAAAGTTAGCACACAGCTTCAGTCGCTTCAGCTAGAAACCACTGATCAAGCCCGAAATCTGGGTGTAGTGATGGACTCAGACCTGAACCTCCAAAAGCATTTACAGACAGTGACAAGGTCGGCTTTCTATCACCTGAAGAATATTTCCAGGATTAAAGGACTAATGTCTCAGCAGGATCTGGAAAAACTAATCCATGCGTTTATATTTAGTAGAATTGATTACTGCAACGGTGTTTTCACTGGTCTGCCTAAAAAGTAGATCAGACAGCTGCAGCTGATCCAGAACGCTGCTGCCCGTGTCCTCACTAAGACTAAGAAAGTAGAGCACATAACCCCAGTTCTAAAGTCCTTACACTGGCTCCCTGTATCTCAGAGAATAGACTTTAAAATACTTCTGTTAGTCTATAAATCCCTAAATGGCTTAGCACCTAAATACATTACAGACTTGTTATCAGTGTATCAACCATCCAGACCACTCAGGTCTTCTGGCTCCAGCCTTCTCTGCATACCTAGAACCAGAACTAAACAAGGAGAAGCACCATTTAGTTCATATGCTCCACTTATCTGGAACAAACTTCCAGAAAACTGTAAAAGTGCGGAAAGCCTGAGTTCTTTTAAATCAAGATTAAAAACACATTTGTTTAAAATTGCCTTTGACTGTTCTAGTTAAACTGTTTTACTGTTTTTAATGTTCTTCTTTGTTTCTACATTCTATCTGTACTTGCTGTTATTCTATTTTCTATCTACATTTTATTCCTACTTGCGTTTATTTTGCTATATTTTAATCATGTAAAGCACTTTGTATTGTCTATGTACTGATTTGTGCTATATAAATATATTTCCCTTGCCTTGCATCTGTGACCAAGACAGCAAGTGTTTGTGATGTATCAAGAGCCACGGTGTCCAGGGTAATGTGGACGAACCACATCCAACAGGATTAACTGTGGACGCATGAGGAAGCTGTCTGAAAGGGATGTTCGGGTGCTAACCCGGATTGTATCCAAAAAACAAAAAACCACATAACTCTACTTATAACTCACTTTCTGAAATATAAACTAAAGGTCACCAATCAGTTCTAAAACATCTTTAGATGAACTCTTGTTGAGCCCTGGAGTATGGAGGACCAAGTCTTCCATATTTAAAAATAAATACAGAAATAAATAAATGCTCAATAACTTAATATGCATACAATTATGTGCCACCAAAAATACAATGCACAAATAAATGGAGATAGAAAATGATTTATACAGTGAGACAAAATGTATATATTTCCTTTAATTAGCCACTTTATTTATTAATTACTTATTTTTTTAAGTATTTATTTATGTGCATGTTATAATATTTTTGTCTGTTTTATTCTTTCTTTGTATTTTTTTGCCCTATTTATTTCTCAGACGCTATTTATTTCTGTTTGTCCTTTTTACATTTCTGTTTCTCGTTTTTACATTTCTATCTGTCCTTTTTACATTTCTGTTTCTCGTTTTTACATTTCTGTTTCTCGTTTTTACATTTCTATCCGTCCTTTTTACATTTCTGTTTGTCCTTTTTACATTTCTGTTTCTCGTTTTTACATTTCTGTTTCTCGTTTTTACATTACTGTTTGTCCTTTTTATATTTCTGTTTCTCGTTTTTACATTTCTGTTTGTCCTTTTTACATTTCTATCTGTCCTTTTTACATTTCTGTTTGCCGTTTTTACATTTCTGTCTCTCCTTTTTACATTTCTGCCAGTCCTTTTTACATTTCTGTATGCATTTCTGCCTCATTATGCAAATGAGGAGGGCTGTGTTATAAGGGCTCAACTTCTTCCCATTGGTTGGTTAGCATTTTACTGCGTCGGTCAAATCTACATGGCTTTTCCCCGACATGAAGCATTGTTTAATAATAACTCAGCAGGCAGACGTTCAGTGTCCGACCTCTTACGGGAAGCTGCTAATAGACTGGAATAGTTAGAACGCTGTATATTTGGGATCTGAAATGTTTTTCTGAGGTTTCAGATTCGGCTTTCCAGATCAATAACTCATCGGCGGATGATTTATTCTACAAAACAGACACCTCTCCGCAACCACCGCAAGGCAGACACTGAGCTACAACCGTAGTTTCCTCAAAACGAGTCCGTGGGCCAGAATCTGTGGGACGTCTCCTTAAGAAGTTTCGTATGAACTGTCAGACGGCAACTTTCTTGCACTTAGATAGGTTGCTACACATAGCAGTGATCTCAAAACACCAATAATCCCACGTTTTTTACACACACATTAATAAGTTATTGCTGATAAAAAATCTAAACTGTTGCGCTCCAGGCCGAGAGGTCACGTGATTCGATTTTTGCTGCTCAGCCAATCAGATCGCTGTATTGTCAGCTGAGTGCGTTCAATGTGTAAGGTGTTGTAAACATTTGTTTCCAGACGAAGAAAGCCCAATAATAGCATTTTCTGGCGCCAGTTGGCAAAGATCTTGATGGCAAGGAAAAAGAAATAGCCCAGACCATCCATCATCCATTTTCTAACACGTTTATCCCTGCTGGGTTCGGACCGGTGCCGATCTCCAGCTGTCAATGGGCGAGAGGCGGGGTAGACTGTTAGGCAGAAATAGCCCAGACTTTTGCTCATTTTACTGTGATATCACCAAGACCTGCTGCGCTAGGATAGCACAGCCAAACGACTTATCCCCGCCAGAATTTGTATCCCCTGCATCAGGATAGTGTTTAAAATCAATAAAACTTTTAACCTCCAGCTTTGTGAAGTCTAAATATTTTTAAACATCACATTCTAATAAAATGAAATTGATTTTTTTAAAATTCCTAATACATTGTTCTGTTTTTAAAATCGACATATCTCGTTGTTGATAAACAAAGAGCAAAAGGCTGGGGTGTTAAATGTGCACGGTGTCGTGCCAAACTAGGTATCCCCGCCAGGATTTGTATCCCCTGCGTCGGGAGCGCGCATTCAGCTTGCTGAACGCAGTAAACTCCGCCTCATTTCCAGACAATTCGGCATGAAAATCAAGATGTTTTATTTCTCTTAGCGAAATATAGGAATAGTGCCGTTACATTATCGTTCAGTTAATGGGTTAAAATTGAAAACGTAACACTTGTTAGTACGATCGTGAGGGATTGCTATGTCGGTTAAAACTAGACTGATCACTCAGTATAACACGTTCTGATAAAGTAAACGGCTCTGTAGTCATCTCCAGATGTGTCACGAAAGTATTAGCTTTATGTCATTAGATTGTTGCATGTCTGTCTGCTGAAACTAAAAACCCACCTTTTGTGCCAAAACTCAAGAATGTGGGCTACTGTTAGTCCATTTTGGAAGGGGATACATATTCTGGCAGGCTGACCCCGATATTTTTTGTATCCCCTTGTAACTTCTTCATTTAAAGAGCTAACAGCTTCAAAATTTCTACAGTTGTTTGTGATTATAAGAGGTGTTTATGTGCCAAGACTCAAGAAAGTGAGCTACTGTTAGTCCATTTTGGAAGGGGATACATATTCTGGCAGGCTGACCCCGATATTTTTTGTATCCCCTTGTTACTTCTTAATTAAAAGAGCTAACAGCTTCAAATTTTCAGCAGGTGCTTGTTGTTATAAGAGGTGTTATATGCCAAAAATCTAGAATGATACTGCTAATCCATTTTGGAAGGGGATACATATATGCTCAGCATGATAGTCTGTTTCCAGCATACATTTCTTGGCTGACTTTGTGCAAGATGAGGACAGCATTACTTACAAATCCAAAGATTGGGGCCTGCTCTGATGGTGCACGTATATATATATATATATATATATATATATATATATATATATATATATATATATATATATATATATATATATATATATAGTCCTCGACTTAGCCTGAGGTCCTTTACCGCGTGTCTTCCTCCCTCTCATAACCCCTTTCCTGCCAGCCTACTTTGAAAAAATTAGCCAATAGAACCTCAAAATCCCAGTAAAAATGCAGGGATCAATTCTCACAACCTAAGGATAGCAGTTTAACTTATGAATATGAAGCTTCATGCATGCTCAGTATGAGGGATTGCTGCAAAGCCATCAACAATGCAGACAACTGTCCACTGTGGCTCTACGCTCTTTCAGGAGGAGTGAATGCTGCTTGGAGAGACTTGATGCAACTTGCTGGGTTTCCTTAGAGAGGAAAACTTTCAGACCAACCTGTCTGGTCAGCACATATAACAATTGGCTGCAGTGTTTGAAATCAATAAAACTTTTAATGTGAAGTCCAAATATTTTTTAAAAATCCTATTCTAATAAAATTGTTATATATATATATATATATATATATATATATATATATATATATATATATATATATATATATATATATATATATATAAACTCCTCATATACTGTTCTTTTTTTTAAAGCGACACATCTTGTTTTCTTTTTTTTTTTTTTTTTTTTTTTTCCCAGTGTCCTGTCTAGCACTATGGCAATAGGAATTGATATCTCAATGCCAGATGGAGCTCGACAGATTTTGCTTTTACAAGTGGAGCAAACAGCTTTCGCCATAGTGCTCCACTTGATTTATGCTTGTAAATAGCTTTATTATGATTCCTGCAAGGAGAATTTCAAATTATATGGACATGACAATGGGAGAGTAAAGGAAGAACAAAAAGTGAAAGAAAAGAAAAAAAGAGTAGAGGTGAAAGAAAGAGGAGATAAAAGGAAGAGAATGATAAAACGTCCTCTGTCTGCTCCATCACCTGGAAAGAGACACAAAAAGAACAGCACAACCAACATCTTGTTTTCTTAATATGGTTCTTGGCTGAATTAAAATATCATTAGATCTGATCATTTTGGCAGTAACTTTATTCTGTGTTAATTTGATCACACTTGGAATCAGCTTTATATAATCCATTCGTGCGGGTCTATCCACACAAAAAAAAACGAACAAGTAGACAGCTGTGATGGACTCAGGAAGGTGGGTTTTTAGTTTCAGCAGACAGACATGCAACAATCTAATGACATAAAGCTAATACTTTCGTGACACATCTGGAGATGACCACAGAGCCGTTTACTTTATCAGAACGTGATATACTGAGTGATCAGTCTAGTTTTAACCGACATAGCAATCCCTTACGATCGTACTAACAAGTGTTACGTTTTCAATTTTAACCCATTAACTGAACGATAATGTAACGGCACTATTCCTATATTTCGCTAAGAGAAATAAAACATCTTGATTTTCACGCCGAATTGTCTGGAAATGAGGCGGAGTTTACTGCGTTCAGCAAGCTGAATGCGCGCTCCCGACGCAGGGGATACAAATCCTGGCGGGGATACCTAGTTTGGCACGACAACTGTCGCCAGCTTACCTGAAGTTCTTTCTGTAAAACTGGCAGACCGTAGTAGTCATGTTTCCTCAGCCATGTCTTTCTCCAAATACGTCGTCGCCTTTTCTTTTTAGGGCTTTCTGCACACAAAATTGCACATATTGCCAAAGCAGCGCGTTTCTCTCCGGTAATGTTTACAGTAGCCATCGACACTTCCGTCTTCTTCTTCTTCTTCTTCTCCTTCTTCTTCTACAGTATGAGCACTCCGGTCGCGTCCGAGCGTTGCGCCGTACACAGATCGTGAGCGGTGAACTTTTAAACCCGCGGTTCCGTCGCACAGTTTGAGACGATATAAGTACCACGACTGAAAAACTCGTACAGTGTATGCCCGGCTTAACACACTTACCATAACAGCTCCGCATCACCGTTTATGACCACTTCTTCTTCTTCTGTTTTAAAAGTGGCGCGCCCTTCTTCTTCTTCGTGTTTTAATGGGTGCTGACCACATCCAAAAGGATCATTAGCGCCCCTCTAGTGGTGCGCTCTGTTCCTCATCTTTATATTATCAGCAGCGCAACCAGCTACCGTAACACCTGTTAAATGTATCACTGTTATAGCTCCGAAGGTCCAGAAACTCATGTGTGCTATAGCACAGCAACGCGGTGCAGTTTTGAAAGAAAAGATAGCCAGTGTGGTGTTAGCTTTAGCCTAGCACGCACCCCCCTCCGCGGTTCACAGGCTTTGTTTATGTTCCGGTCGCCGGCTGAGTTGCACTTCCGCCCGGCCGGGAGAAGTCGGCAGGTTCCAGTGTTCTGAAGAACTATGGGATTACGGGAATATCAGCGATACATGTATCACTGTTATAGCTCCGAAGGTCCAGAAATTCATGTGTGCTATTGCGCAGCAACGCGGTGCAGTTTTGGAAGAAAAAGTCCGGTGAAAAATAGATTAAAAAAACTTCAGGAAAACTGTTGTTTTTTTGATGTGAGACGGTGCAGAGCTGAAAAGTCCATATTGCGCCTGCTAATGAGCAGTAGTTCTTGCTGTTGCAAATTTTTCATCATTCATTCATTTATATCAGTTGTTCAAATTATTTATTTATTACTTGTAAAAAAAATAAAAAAATATTGGGTACCCCCCGGCGAGTTGCGAACCTGCGACCTTTGGTGCACCAGCCCAACACCTAAACCACTGTACCGAAAAAAAGTGCCATGCTGAGCTCTGCATTTTTGGGAGGTCAACTGTGTGTAGGAAGTGGTTTTGAGAAGTGTTTTTTGGTTAATTCTGTCACCACGGTAACTTTAAATGGCGTCAAGTACAAATAGCACACTTTTGATATATAGTTTGTAGGGGTACAGCCTACGGTTCGGGCTGTATTAACGGTGACGAAAGAATAAAAAGCAATAACTAGAAAAATTTCTGAAGAAATTTAGCAAGGCGCCTGCCACTTGCTGCGTACCGTACCGTCAGAAATAGCAACAGGAAGTAACACTGCGAATTTCAGGTTCCTACGATCTTCACAGCCCTCGCAGCGGCCGTTGAAAGGTGTCATGTTAAGTCAATGGACCTCCTAGGAGCCTCTTGCTAGCAGCGTTGTCATGGAGACTCACTGACAGCTGCAGCCCTCTCTGTCTGTAAAGGCAGAAGAACCCTGGCTAAGCAGCAGTTGGTAGGACCTTCCTAAAGGACCTTCATATATATAAAGGACCTTCCTTCACAGACTTGTTATCAGCGTATAAACCATCCAGACCACTCAGGTCTTCTGACTCCAGCCTGCTCTGCATACCTAGAACCAGAACCAAACATGGAGAAGCAGCTTTTAGTTCCTATGCTCCAATTATCTGGAACAAACTTCCAGAAAACTGTAAAAGTGCGGAAAGCCTGAGTTCTTTTAAATCAAGATTAAAAACACATTTGTTTAAAATTGCCTTCAACTGTCCTAGTTAACTGAATCACCACTTTTTTGTTCTATTTTCTATCTATATTTTATTCCTACTTGCTCTTATTCTGTTTTATTTTGCTATGTTTTAATCATGTAAAGCACTTTGCATTGTCTTTGTACTGAATTGTGCTATATAAATAAATTTGCCTTGCCTTGCCTAAAGCTATTTCCGGTTAGCAACATGCTAACGGTTAGCCGCTAGCATGGCTGTGTTCAGTATCACCGGGTGATGTTACTCTGTTAGTTTGGTTGAAATCCTGTACTGAGAAGTGCCTAAAAAGGGAGAAAATCCTAAAATTCACCAAATCTGTCAAGCAGAAGTTTGTACAGGCTTCCTAGAGCTACTTCCGGTTAGCAACATGCTAAACGTTAGCCGCTAACATGGTTGTGTTTGGTATCACTGGGTGAGTGTACTCTGTTAGTTTGGTCCAAATCCTGTACTGGGATGTGCCTCAAATAGGGAGAAAAAACATTGTTTATAACGTTGCCATGGTAACTCAAAATGGCGGGTGATACAAAAAAATACTTCATGGGATCAGCACACATGTTTTGATATTCACACTGTGGGGATTATAATACAAAACTCCAAGTCTTCCATACCGGGAATCGATCCCACGACCTCTTGCATGCAAAGCCTGCACTTTCCATCTGAGCTATACAGTAGCGCGATATATGGGCATGCATTATTCGGACCATAAGGGGTTTGGTCCCCCATTGAAAAGCATTGGATGTTTGACACCTCATAGCTTGGAGATGCTTTATGCGACGTAGCCCAAATTTCTTGTGGAGCTTTCTCTCTAAAGTAAGAACAGACTGTGTGAAGCAGAAGTTGGTGAGACCTTCCTAGAGCTACTTCCGGTTAGCAACATGCTAACCGTTAGCCGCTAGCAAGGTTGTGTTCAGTACCACCGGGTGATTGTACTCTGTCAGTTTGGTCCAAATCCTGTACTGGGAAGTGCCTCAAATAGGTGTGCCAATACTTAATGTCACCAAACGTGACCAAAGTTCATGGGTCAGATTGGCCTCCTTTAGCAACTCAGCCTCACCACATCTGGGCCCAGAACTCAACATTTGACCAAAATGGTGTGTAGTGCCATTTCCCACATGTGGGTGGTGCTGTATTGGCCAATTGGGTCATGTCTGGGCATCATGCCAGGTCCTGTTGGAAGCAAAGGCCCAATAGGAAAGCATGTAAAATCCACAATGGCACAGAAAACTGACACATGGCTGAAAGTCACATGAAAATTTTATAATGTTAAGGAGAAGTGACTGTGCGAATTTCAGATTTCTACATTAATCACAGCCGCTGCAGCGGGCGTCGAAAGTTGCCATTCTATCTCAATGGACAGTCTCCCTCTGGCCCTCAGAGTTCCGTCGTCATGGAAACTCACTGACACAGCTGCAGCGGGCGAGTCTACCAAATTGCAGAGACTTTGCTCACAATAAGTCCCATTGGATTATAATGGAGAACTTTGCCCCGAACAATGCTTCATATCTCCTGATCCATAAATGGTAGAGACGTAATTTTTTCTGTGTTTAGTTCGTAACGGATAGGGGAAGAAGAAATGCTATCGTTTTTTGCTAGAAAAAGTTTAATAAAGGCGTAAAAAATTATGATCTAAATGGCATTTTTATGGATTTTCAGAAATCCTCTAAAAAGGGTCCCGAACAAATCGCTGTAACTCAAAAAGTATAAGAGATATCAAAATAATTCTTTCACCATGAGTATCAGCAGGCTTTTGATGACCCTGAAGCACATTTTTATGTTTGTACAAAAATCGGTGTAGACACAGCGACGATGTAAAAAAGTGGTTGATGTGGGAAAATGCAGCTCCAAAGCGTTTTTAGGATTTTGCACATTCGCTACTCCCGAACAAATTGTTCCTGCGGAAAAACCGTAACAGTTATCCACAAAATTCCTTTTTTGTGAGTGCCAGAAGGGTTGGGACATTCATGTGTGAAAGTCTCACGATGCGAAAACATGTGATGTTTTGGATTTTTAGACGTCATTTTTCAAAACCGCTCCATAGGAAATGAATGGAGGAGGTTTCGGGTTTGTGTCGGTCTGAGGTGATTTGCGAAAAATCTATAAATGCCACACCAATGAGGGTTACATTTCCCGAATCCTGACAAAAATACCTACGTTTTGATGTATAATTTGTCTACATAGAGTGAAAATTGAGCGTGTAAGGTCAAGTTGTTCAGAGTTTTGAAATCTTAAAAAAAGCTAGAGTGGGCCACTCTAGCGGTTGGAGAATTCCGTCATTGACTTTCATTGTAAACGATGATTTCGCTGATTTTTGGACATGAGCTTTGAGGAGTAACTGTGAGGAGACGATAAAAGATATCCACATCCCGTTTTTACTTCTGAGTAGTTCACAGATATATCTACAAACTGGAAGTTAAACGGTGTTCGTAGGTGAAAGCATGACGACACAGTACAGCTTTGAAAATGGTCATTTGGAGGCTTTTTTGAGGCTTTCTTTCTACCCGACTCCATTGATTATTATGGGTTTTTCGCTAATTTTGTTGCCATGCTCGGGGTGCAAAAACCGCACTAAAAATAAGTCAAACCTTCTTGAAATAAGTGCATTTGTCCTTGATTTGAGCAGGTAAATAAGACGATTTGCCAGAGGAATAAGATTTTTCCACTTAAGATAGGATTGGCACTCCCTGCTCTGATGGCCAGTCCCTTGATGCCTGTAAAAGTCTCACACATCAGTGACTTTAAACTTGCAGTCTGATTTTATTACCCATATAGCTGATCGCACAACATAACAACAAAGCAGCTTCTAGAAGTCTTTAACTTTCTTTTTTTATTTTACTATGTTTTAGTAATATTTTGTTACAATAGCCCCTTTTCCATTCAAAGCCCCATGATTTAAAGCCCCATGCTGTGTTTTACACCGGCAAACGAAAGCTTGGGGATTTTGAGTTTTCCTGTTGCCATTAGCTAGGGACCATCAACCCAATGACGTAAGGGAGGTTGTGATGAAAAACTGCGGCACCATTCCGGTCCAGCGGGTGGCAGGAAGAAGACAGCGGTCAAACAAATAAACGCAGAGATCCTGCCAATCATGATGGCACTCATGCTGCCTGCTACTCATCCGGACTCCCGAGAAACGGGAGGACAACGCGCAGCTGAGGGTGTTACATCTCCTTAGTCCTTTTTAGACCGCCCCAACCATATTTCTCATCGCCAGGCTCCACTTTATTCTACTCCTGTAAATAAAAATAAAGCACAGCTTATTTCTGTATGGGCTGCTCGGGAACCACAGTTTCGTGTGTGTGTGTGTGTGTGTGTGTGTGTGTGTGTGTGTGTGTGTGTGTGTGTGTGTGTGTGTGTGTGTAACGAAGTGTAACTAGCCTACTCTTTAGAGCTTTATGAGTGTAATTTGTTATCAGCCATGACTGTAACGATTGAGCAAACTTTTGATCACAGTAAAATTATTTTTATACAGGTTAAAGGCTATATGTGCCGCAGCAGTTCTGCTCTTCCTCTTTCTCTGCCATGGAAAGTGAGCCCACTACACATGCACACACACACACACACACACACACACACACACACACACACACACACACACACACACACACACACACACACACACACACACAGCGTAGCAAAACAGTCTATAATTAACTCAAAAACCTGAAAATATCATGCCAATATTTTCACATTTGACATGATCCAGTCTGCGGGAAATCACACTGAGTAATAACACAGCGGCCGTAACACTGCAGTCACCCTGGCTACGGTCGCCTGTGAGTGGGTCTCTGCCTCTGATTCTGTCCAAGCAAAATCAAAATTGGCTCATAATCCTGATGAGCTGACTGCACATATGAAGTTTGGAGGTGTACTTTCTCGCCTAAAATCATCTTAAAACAACTCTTTGTGATAAATTAAGGTTATAAAATTGATAGGTTTGTAAACTCATCTCCTTACTCCACCCTTGTGGCAGACAGTTTTTCTTACTGCACATAACCCCGCCCCCCTCAACAAGCCCTGAGAAAGTAGAGGGTTACTGGGTCAGGCATGGGGCCAAAGCCCCGGGAATGTAAAGCACAGGGAAAGCTAAATTAGTTGGGTAAATGTGTATGGAAATGCTACCCGTGATTTGCAAAGCCCCAGGTTTCTCAAAAGCCCTGGGCTTTTAAGCTGCAATGGAAAATGGGCTAATTACACAAAATGTAATCTATCTGATTGTATAAACTCTGAAAACCACTGTGTGTTCAGAACATGTGACTTTTATGGAGGACCAATCCTGCAATAACTCAGAATATTTATTTTTTCAACATGGCGCTGCGCAGGCAGCAGCCGGTCACATCAGCTGTATCCTTTCTTTTCCTACTTTCTCCTCTTTATTGTATTTTTTGGATTGTTTTTATATTAGTGAATACCGGATTGGGTATTCTGAGCGTAGATACACTGAAGAAACAAACATTTGGGACTTTAGTGCTTATTTTTCTTTTACTTTCGGCACATTTCGATGCCGCAAGGGGAGACCCCTTTGTCCGCAACTCTGAGCGTCCCATGGTCTACACGAGGAATCAGCTTCTCGGACTACGTGACTCAGCGTAGACCTCAGCCTCCACCTCCTGAGGAGGCTGAGGTCCTTTGGAGTGAGCAGGCCTCTGATTAAGACCTTTTATGACTCTGTGGTGGCCTCAGCCCTCCTCTACGCTGTCGCCTGCTGGGCTCCCGGCAGCACAGAGCGGGACAGAAAGAGACTGAATAAGCTGGTGAGGAAGGCCACTTCTGTCCTGGGCTTCACTCTGGACACGGTGGAGGAAGTGGCCGAGAGGAGGGTGTTGTCCAAGCTCACATCCATCATGGACAACACTGCACCAGACTGTGGAGGAGCTGAGCAGCTCCTTTAGTGACAGACTTAGACATCCTGTCTGTAAAAAGGATCGCTACCACAGATCATTCATTCCTGCTGCTACCAGATTATACAATGCCGCACTATAACTGCAACCATAACTGTAATAACTAATGTGCAATAACTAATGTGCAATAATCTATTTAATACACTGTGCTATAACCCGTGCAATAATCCTGAAGAACTGACTTCTGGTGAATGTAAATAAGACATCATCTTATTCAATAATTGATCAATTAATCAGCTACCAATATATATTTCTATTTCAACATTTAACTGTTGTATTTTATCTCTTTGCTTTATTGTTTTTTTAAACCACTAATTTTCAGTCATCTGTTTTTCTTGAACTATTCTTTCATATTTATTCACACCCAAATATATTTAAAAATGTTTTTTTCAACAGCAAACAGGCTTAAATCGGAGGCAACCGGACAGTTAATTTGAGTTATTTCTGAAAACGTTTTGACACCTGTCCAGGAGTCTTTGTCAATTCTGGTGGCTTGCACATGCACAACCTGTAGTTGGTGCACTGCCGTTTTTAAGGACATGAAGGCCCATCCTCCTAGGCACATTCTAAGTCAGATGCAAATCAATGACCAACCCACTCCTGTCCTGGGTTGTTAGAAGCTATTGCTTGGTGTGAGTGGAGTACGTGGTCACCTGAATGATGATCAGACTGCTGATGTAATCTCTTTGGACTGAGCTGTACCGAGCTGTAAACACTGGGGAGTTGGAAGCGCAATCCTACCCCTCTATTTAGTGATGTTTTTTCTCTTTTGACCAAGATGGCTTCTTTCACCTCTCTTTCAAACCATCTGTTCTCCCTGTCCAAAATCTGGACATCATTGTTGTCCAAAGAGTGCTCTTTGTTCTTGAGGTGGGAGTGGATTGCTGAATCTTGCTGCTGGCCCTCCCGTGCTGTGCTGTGCGGTGTGTTTATGTAGCTGTTGTTTAGTTTCTCCAATGTAGGAGTCTGAGCAGTCCTTGCTGCATTGGATCGCATACACAACCCTGCTCAGTACAGTACTATTAGTGTGACCATATTTTGATTTCTAAAAAAAGAGGACACTTGGCCCGGTCTTAAGACACAAATTCAAACAGGCTTCCTAGAGGTTAATGAAAATGCTTTATTATGTGCCATTAGAAGCGCTGTTTTTAGAGCTACTATCCTTAATTTCACCTGATCCAGTGGTTCAAAGGGTGTAGTAGTGAGAGCATCCAACACCAGGGGTAAATCCCATGATGTAGCAATGGGTCTGGAGACAGGGAGCTTCCTGCAAAGCGGCACACTAAGGGATGTTGGGTAACAGTTTTCCACTCAAAGTCTATGTGGCAGGCTGAGAGTGCCACTAGATAGACCTTAATAGTGCCTGTCCGCATGTCGTCTTCCGCTTTATCGGGGTCAGGTGGTGTGGGTAGCAGCTTCAGTAGGGAGGCCCAGTCGTCTCTCTCCCCAGCCACTTGGGCCAGCTCCTCCGGGGGAATCCCAAGGCGTTCCCAGGACAGCCAAGAGACATAGTCCCGCCAGCTTGTCCTGGGTCTTCCCCTGGGCCTCCTCCCGGTGGGATGTGCCCAGAACACCTCACCAGGGAGGCATCCAGGAGGCATCCTAACCAGATGCCCGAGCCACCTCAACTGGCTCCTCTCGACGTAGAGGAACAGCGGCTCTACTCTGAGTCCTACCCGGATGACTGAGCTCCTCCCCCTATCTCTAAGGGAGAGCTCGTTCTTTCTGTCATGACCCAAAGCTCGTGACCATAGATGAGGGTAGGAACGTAGATCGACCGGTAAATCGAGAGCTTCACCTTTTGGCTCAGCTCTCTCTTCACCACAACGCCTGTCGATCTCCCACTCCATCTTCCCCTCATTCGTGAACAAGACCCCAAGATACTTGAACTCCTCCACTAGGGGCAGCACATCCTCCCCAACCCGGAGGAGACACTCTACCCTTTTCCGGTTCAAGACCATGGTCTCGGATTTGGAGGCACTGATTTTCATCCCAGTCCCTTCAGACTCGGCTGCGAACCGCTCTAGTGAGAGCTGTAGATCACGCCCTGATGAAGCCAATGGGACCACGTCATCCGCGAATAGCAGAGACGCAATCCTAAGGCCACCAAAACGGATCCCCTCAACACCTTGGCTACGCCTAGAAATTCTGTCCATAAAAGTTATGAACAGAATCGGTGACAAAGGGCAACCTTGGCGGAGTCCAACTCTAACCGGAAAAAAGTCCAACTCTGACACCGGTCATAAAGAGACCTGACAGTCCTTATCAAAGGGCCCGGTACTCCATACTCCCGGAGTACCCCCCACAGGATCCCTCGGGGGATACGGTCGAATGTCTTATCCAGATCCACAAAGCACAGGTAGACTGGTTGGGCAAACTCCCATGCCCCCTCCAGGATCCTGCGGAGGGTGTAGAGCTGATCCAGTGTTCCACGGCCAGGACAAAAACCACACTGCTCTTCCTGAATCTGAGATTCGACTATCCGACGGACCCTCCTTTCCACAACCCCAGAATAGACCTTACCAGGGAGGCTTAAGAGTCCGATTCCTCTGTAGTTGGAACACACCCTCCGGTCCCCCTTTTTAAATAGGGGGACCACCACCCCAGTCTGCCAATCCAGGGTAACTGCCCCTGATGTCCACGCAATGCTGCAGAGCCGCGTTAACCAATACAGCCCCACAACATCCAGAGCCTTAAAGTACTCAGGGCAAATCTCATCCACCCCCGGGGCCTTGCCACCGAGGAGCTTTTTAACAACCTCGGCAACCTCAGCACCAGAGATGGGAGAACCCAACCCAGAGTCTTCAGGCTCTGCTTCCGCAATGGAAGACGTGTTGGTGGAATTAAAGAGGTCTTCGAAGTATTCCGCCCACTGACACACGACGTCCCGAGTCGAGGTCAGCAGCACACCACTCCCACTATAAACAGTGTTGGTACTGCACTGCTTCCCCCTCCTGAGACGCCGGATAGTGGACCAGAATCGCTTTGAAGCCGTACGGAAGTCTTTCTAAATGGCCTCTCCGAACTCCTCCCACGCCCAAGTTTTTGCCTCAGCGACCAGCCAAGCCATCTGCCGCCTTGACTGCCGGTACACGTCAGCTGCTACCAGAGTTCCACAAGCCAATAAAGCCCGGTAGGACTCCCTCTTCAGCTTGATAGCTTCCCTAACCGCTGGTGTCCACCAGCGTGTTCGAGGGTTGCCGCCGCGACATGCACCGACAACCTTGCGGCCACCACTCCGACTAGCCGCCTCAACAATAGAGGCGCAGAACATGGTTCATTAAGACCCAAGTCCCCCACCTCCCTCTGGAAGTGTTCAAAGCTCTCCCGGAGGTGGGAGTTAAAGCTCCATCTCACGGGGAACTCTGCCAGACGTTCCCAGCAAACCCTCACAATACATTTCGGCCTGCCAGGTCTGACCGGCTTCCTCCCCCTCCATCGGAGCCAACTCACCACCAGGTAGTGGTCGCTGGAGAGCTTCGACCCTCTCTTCACCTGAGTGTCCAAGATATGCGGCCACAGGTCAGATGAAACGACAACAAGGTCGATCATTGAACTGCAGCCTAGGGTGTCCTGGTGCCAAGCGCACATGTGGACACCCTTATGCTTAAACATGGTGTTTGTGATGGACAATCCAAGACGAGCACAAAAGTCCAACAACAGAACACCACTCGAGTTCAGATCAGGTGGGCTGTTCCTCCCAACCACAACCCTCCAGACCCCACTGTCATTGCCCACGTGAGCGCTAAAGTCCTTCAGCAAAACGAGGGAGTCCCCAGGACGGGCACTCTCCAGTACCCCCTCCAAGGACTCCAAAAAGAGTGGGTAATCTAAACTGCTGTTTGGCGCATAAGCACAAACCAGAGTCACAACCTGTCCCCCCACACGAATGCGAAGGGAGGACACCCTCCGCATTTGTGTGACCTTAATAGTGGAAAAAGCTTTTTCCTTATCAATCAGGTTTTGTAGGAAGGCTAAAATCACAGCCAGAACACTGAAAGGGTATTTCTGGAGTTTCCGAGCACCATTTTTCAAAAACAGACCAACACTGACTCATACAGAGATAGTGTTGTAGGAGCTCTAGCAGCCTGTATTATCTCGATAACATTTTGTGGGAGCCCTATGGACTTTGGGTTAAACAACTCATGGGCCAAGCCCATAGAGCCAGTCTTTCTGGGTGGGGGTGAAAAATATTTCCTCGTGCCTGAGACAGCAGATCTCTGTGTGAAGGGAGAGGCCACAGCTCCTGCTAGAGGAGCTGTGGCTTCTCCGCTAACCAGTGTTTCGCTGGCCAATTGGGTGCAATGAGGATCGTTGTCAGACCCCATGCTCGTACCCTGGCTAGAGTAGGGGAAACGAGAGCTATTGGGGGGAACGTGTAAAGCAAAACACAAGGCCATGGGTGGGCTAGTGCATCTACCCCAAGAGGTGGATTCTGATTGTGCAGGGAGAAGAACAGGGGGCAGTGATTGTTCTATGGAGAAGCAAAAAGGGCCACAGATGGCTGACCAAACCTCGGCCAGACCGTCCTTGCCACCTCTGGGTGAAGTTTTCACTCTGCATACATGGGATTCCACCTGGAGAGAAGATCTGCTCCACAGTTCAAGACCCCTGGACATGAATGGCCCTCAAAGACAGAAAATGTCTGCTGCTCCAAATGATTAGTTTGTGAGCCAGGGTGTGGAGCCTCAGTGATCTCAAGCCCCCTGCCTGTTGATAAAAGCGACCACTGTTGTGTTGTCTGTTCTGATAAGCACATGGTGAGCTCTCAGGATGGGGAGAAAATGCTTTAACGTTAGGTGAACAGGCATTAGCGGCAAGAAATTTATGTGCTCGGACTGCATTTTTGGACCCCAGGTTCCATTCACCACTTGCCGTTCGCAAATCCCGCCCCCCCCCCCCAGCATGACAGGGAGGCATCTGTTGTGACAACCTTTCTGTTCCGCACGACTCCCATCGGGACACCCTGTGTCAGTGCATCTGTGTTCTGCCACGGATGCAGTGCTGCTGTGCAGGCTGAAGTAAATCTCAGCATGTGATGAGGAGTATGTGGCTTTAACCTCTGACAGGCCACCCATCGTTGGATTCCTCTCATGTGGAGACGTCCCAGAGGGATTACCACTAATGCTGATGCCATCAGTCCCAACAGCCTTCTGCAGAGTCTGAATGGTACCAGATTTTCTATCTGAAACATGGACAAGCAGTCGAGCGTTGTTTTCACTCTGCCCTCCATTAGGCTTACTCTGGCATGGATTGAGTTCAGAGAGTTGCCTGTGAAGGATATCCTCTGAGAGGGAAGCAGGGAACTATTTTCTGGGTTTATTTTGATGCCCAGATCCATCATGTGCTGTGTTACCACAGGTGTATGGTCTGCGGCTTCCTGGTGGGAAGGCGAGGCAACCAGCCAATCATCTATATACATTGCCACACAGATTTCCTGCCTCCTCAGCAGAGCCACTGCTGCCTCTGTGCACTTCACAAACACCCTTGAGCTTAGAGAGAGTCAAAAGGGAGGACGAGGTATTCGTAATAGTTCCCTCAAAATACAAATCTGAAGTATTTTTTTGTGTGGGGATGAAGGTGAGGGTAAATGGAGGATGTGAAAATAAGCATCCTTGAGGTTGATCGATGTAAACCAATTGCCTGGATTCAGGAGGAGGAGCTGGGAAGGTCTAGAATCCCACGCATTCCTTGTCCGCCTTTTTTCGGCACAAGGAAATAACGTGAATAAAAGCCTTTACTGCTGTTTTCTGGTTGAATCAGCCATGTCGCTCTCTTTTCAAACAGCGAGGAAGTTTTGTCCTGCAGTAGGAGAGCGGCTTGTTCCTATTCATTATTCCTCTCAAACTTGGGGCAACTGCAGTGAATTGCAGTCTGTAAGAAACTCTCCCTCCTGAGAGTTCTTAAAACCCACTCTGAGTCTGTGCATTTTGCCCAAATTAAGATTTTAACTGTCAGCTGGCTGGTTGGCCAGTCTGAGAGCGAGCTGAGAGCACCCTTTTTGGGTGTAGGGCTGCAAACAACCCGATATGCATTGCGCATGTGCGTAGGGTCTGGTGTGCTACGGAGCTGTTCACGTTGGGCAGAGGTCTCACTCCTTCTGAGAAAGAAGACACCGGATCCCCAAGTGTAATTTTGCTTTTGTTTTTCAACAGTTTTGACTGCGCCCTTGGTTCCCGACCTGGATGCAACAGTTTGGAAGCATTTATTTCTTTTGAACATAGAAATGTGCTTGTGACACATGATCGGGAATCGCTCTGGAAATCCCAGCAATGAACAGAGTCTTTTGACTTCTTGGCATGTTGAGCAGGCTGGATTATTCTCTCAGTCACATGCTGGATTGGGCTGAACTCTGAACAGGTTTAAGAACGGAGCCACGGAAAGGAGTGATCCCTGCTCGCTCCCTCTATCCAGGGAAGATGTCAGGCCAGTCCCTTCCTCCTCCTTATCACCAGGGTGGATGTGGGAGGTGGTTGGTCGAGGACCTTCACCTCACAGCCAATTCTGGCTGCCGTAATGTTTTAGGAGCTTCTGATGAGGTCACGCTGAAAGCGTTCCCAATGTGAGACAGGAAACAAATGCTATGAAAGAGAACCCTCTCAACATTTGTACTGTGAGAGGGAAGTGGAAAGACAAACTGTGCAATCTTCAGTAGTTCTGAGTAACACACCATGCTTTTTGTCTTCTCAAAATATTTGGGCCACTTCTGGTGCACCTGCAGGCCACTGAACTCCTCATTACTTTTGCACCGTTTTATGAATGTCTTCAGATTTGTGACCTGGTCAAAACATTTAACATCAACCGGCACCCCCTTCTCTCCAGGTATTTGATGCAGAACTCCACATCATTCCAGTTTGCATGCTCATTCAGATCCATCCATATGCATGTTGAGAACTCTTCTATGGGAGTCATCCACTTCTTCAGATACTCCAAATATGCACGGTACAACATAGCCATCAGGACAGAACTGGTCACAGCTGTTTCCAAGTCCATCTTTGTGCTTTTGTTCCAGTAGTCCCTTTACTTTAAGGGACATGAAGTTGTTGCTCTTACATTTAAGAAGAATGATGTGGATATTGTTAAAAAAAATTTCTTCACCTCCATGATGGAGATTTTCTCCCGTTCCACTTCTTGAATGTGGATGTGAAACACTGACATGAGTTAATTCATGTGCCAGAGGTAGAGCTCAACTAAGTCATTTTTAAAAAACTTCTTAAGGCCTATGGGTGGCTTTTGATGAGACAGAAAATATGCCATTAAAGCTGGAAACATCTGTATCATCCTCTTAATGCTTAGAAACAGTAACAGGTTAGAATTGCATGAAGCTGAAAAGAGGGAAAACATCAGCAGCTGGATCACTCATAAATACGCAACGTGAACACCTGTGTGCTTTAAGTGTTGCAACTGAGGGGAAAATGTCGGACCATATAGGCTTGATGAAACTCAGTCTGATTCACCAATGAGATTATAGATCTACACTGATAAACAAACCCATAGATTAATGTGTAACTGTAATAATACGGTCAATAACATAAAACTACTTTATTTTATTCAGTATTATTTGAACAGTTGTATTTTTTTCTGTTTTAACCCGCTAACTGATCAATAACGTGTTAACACTTCACTTTCACTGTTTAACAAAAGTAATACATGTCTACTTCCATGTCTGGTCAGATAAAAATGAGACTGAGTTGACTGGACTTCCAGGGTCCAATCAGCTCTGGCTCCAATCACACCCCAAGCCACGCCCCCAGCTCCGCACTGCCCCCGGAAATTAGCATAATCTCACTCTTAACTTTTGATAAAAGTTGAGAGGTCTGTTTACACATAATGTTTGTTTTCGTTTCGCTCCATTGTTCGATAGTGCTATGAGCGTTATAGGGAAGATTAATGTTGATTTAATGGTGTTTTGTATAACTTTAGGGTTAACCCATCAAGCGACCGATTGCAACAGTGCCCCAGCTTTCCATGATTTTAGTAATCGCATTAATATAATCAAGTGTCCTAAAAGCACTGATTTTCCCAGAGCAAATCATTCTTTAAAATGGTATTTTCTCAAATAATTTTTTTAACTGAGGATTTGCATTGTGAATGGGTTGAAACACATAAAAAAATAAATGTTGTTCTAAATTAGTCAAGCTAATTTGATCTCTGATTTTTTTAAGATTAACTTTGGTTCTCCAACTTAGATTTGCAGTGAATCAGGATTCACTGAATCATTCTGATAATGTTTTTCAACTATCTTATTTGTCTTTTTGTTTCCTCTTGTGTGTATGTAGTTCCTTAGCTTCTTTTTATCTTAATTCTGCTTAGTAGTTTTAGTTAAGCTTCACTAGCCTAGTAGAGAGGATTTGTTGATTGAAATATAGTGTTAATTCAGATAAACCGCATTCTTAAGTGGTGTGCTCTGGATGTTAATTTTTATTTCAGTTAATAAATTCTTGAATTTGAAGAGTTCAAGTCCAGCTGTTTAGGCTAATATTCATCGGACAGACCGAGAGTTACTTATTAAACATTAAATAACTTAAAACAGTGCTTAATGTCACAACAGTGCCCTTAACAACAGCTGACACTCACCAGTATTATTTCCATTAGAATTTTTTTTGATAGGGAGATGAGATATAGCGGTGCAACATTTTATTTATATTTAATCTTTTTGAGGGATAATGGAGATGCAGCTATTTATTTATAAACAACTGCTTTAGAGGGAGGAAAGAAGTTAATAAGGTGTCACTGACAAATCATTATGTAGAATATATCATGTTTCTATGTAAAAATGATCCCTTGAACTAATAATGTAGGTTTCTGTGCATAAATGTAATAACACAATTTTATACAACATAGTTTCCTTTTTCCTTCTTTTAAGACATTTATAATGAGACATTCTAGAAACTTAATGAAAATTAGATAGTAGTGTGTGACCTTTAAACTACTTGACTTGTCTATCATGGATTGAATAATGCATGTCTATGTCTGTTAATACATTTACATAAAAGCTGCACTACTTGATTTAGTGAAAATGACAAAAAATGTAATGATGAGCTAACCACAGTTGTCTCACAAATAGAGAGTAATGGAGTACACACTGCCTTGTCAATACACAAAAAGGAAGTTATTGTTTTAACTGAAAACAATCATCTTTTCATTTCAATATAATGAGTAAACAGGTTGTGCATATAAAATATTTAGATTTTCATGTATAATGTTTTTAAGGTGAAAGATACTACTTAAAGAACAATTTCTTAAAGGAATCTAGCCATGTTATATGCTTATAAAAGAAAGGCCAAAAACAAATCATGATAAAATAAGGTTATATACACCAAGCATCCATCCTGATAGTGTAATGATAATAATTTTTGAGTATATATAAACAGACGTGGTGCTATCAACTGGCAATACCACAGAACTATCAGAAAGCTTTATAGCGATTAATAAATCACCATTAATAATAATGCCAAACTAAGCCTGACCTCCTGATTTGCATTGCGCTAAAACAGCCGCTTGTCGTGATCGAAGAACAGCCATTAATAATTAAATAAACCAATATACAACAACTCTAAGAGCCTCATATCAGCACATTACAGATAAATTAATTTCCCAGATAAACGGAATCAGACACAGCATCAAGGTAAGAACCGATGAATTGATCTTATAAATAGAGCGATTGATTGAAGCCTCTACAGTCTTAATAGGCTGTGGGCCAGAATCTGTAGGACGTCTCCTTAAGAAGTTTCGTATGAACTGTCAGGGGGCAACTTTCTTGCACCGGGATAAGTTGCTACACATAGCAGTGATCTCAAAACACCAATGTTTCCACGTTTTCACTTGCACATTAATAAGTTATAGGTGATAAAACATCTAAACTGTGGCGCTCCGGTCCAAGAGGTCACGTGATTAGATTTTTGCTGCTCAGCCAATCAGATCGCTGTATTGTCAGCTGAGCGCGTTCAACCGTTCATCATGGCTGCGCCTGTAAAGAGTTGTAATCATTTGTTTCCAGATGAAGAAAGCCCAATAATAGCATTTTCTGGCGCCAGTTGGAAAAGATCTTTATGGCAAGGAAAAAATAAATAGTCCAGTCCATCCATCATTCATTTTCTAACACGCTTATCCCTGCTGGGTTCGCGAGGGGTGCCGGTGCCGGTGCCGATCTCTAGCCGATCTCCAGCTGCTGCGGCAGCAGGTCTCAGTGATATTACAGTCAATTGGGCAAAATTGACTGTAATATCCTAGTGCAGCACTGCTGCGCTAGGATAGCAATTTTGAATTGATGAAAACTAATTGATGAAAATGAATCCAGTCAACTCCAGAAAATGAATTGATGAAAATGAATCCAGTCAACTCCGCCTCATTTCCAACCTATTAGGAGTGGAAATGAAGATGCTTTACTTTTCTTAACGAAATATAACAATGGTGTCGTTACATTATTGTTCAGTTAGTGTAAAAAAACTGAAAATGTAACACTTGTTAGTGCTATCATAAGGGATTGCTATGTCGGTTAAAACTTGTTTGATCACTCAATGTAACACGTTCTGGAAAAGAAAAAGGCTCTGTGGTCATTTCCAGATGTGTCACGAAAATATTAGCTTTATGTTATTAGATTGTCGCATGTCTGTCTGCTGAAACCAAAAATCCACCTTCCTGAGTCCATCACAGCTGTCTGCTGGTTCTCTTTTTTCTTTTTCTTTTTTGGTAGCTAGACCCGCATGAACAGATCATATAAAGCGGATTTCACGTGTGATCAAATGGACACTGAATAAAGGTACAGCCAAAATGATCAGATTTAATAAGATTTTAATTCAACCAAAAACCATATAGAAATATTAACCATATTAAGAAAACGAGATATGTCGCTTTTAAAAATAGAACAATGTATTAGGAGTTTAAAAAAATCTATTTCATTTTATTAGAATGTGATGTTTAAAAATATTTAGACTTCACAAAGATGGAGGTTAAAAGTTTTATTGATTTCAAACACTCTCCCGACGCAGGGGATACAAATTCTGCCGTGGATAAGTCGTTTGGCACAACAACACCTGTTGCCTGTGGCATTCTAGCGCAGCATGTCTTGGTGATATTACAGTAAATTGGGCAAAAGTCTGGGCTATTTCTGCCCTGCGATGGACTGCCGACCTGTCCAGGTTGTACCCCGCCTCTCGCCCATTGACAGCTGGAGACAGGCACCGGCACCCCTCCCCAGCAGGGATAAGCGTGTTAGAAAATGAATGATGGATGGACTGGGCTATTTCTTTTCCCTTGCCATAAAAATCTTTGCCAACTGGCGCCAGAAAATGCTTATTTGACTTTTTTCGTCTGGAAACAAATGTTTACAACACCTTACGGGCGCAGCCAAGATGACGTGGTTAAACGCGCTCATCTGACAATACAGCGATCTGATTGGCTGAGCAGCAAAAATCGAATCACGTGACCTCTTGGACCGGAGCGCAACAGTTTAGATGTTTTATCGGCTTTAACTTATTAATGTGCAAGTGAAAACGTGGGAACATTGGTGTTTTGAGATCACTGCTATGTGTAGCAACTTATCCCGGTGCAAGAAAGTTGCCCCCTGACAGTTCATACGAAAAGTCATCGTACAGATTCTGGCCCACGGCCTATAAGTACAAACAACATTATACATTTTAGAATGCTGTTTGTACTTAAGATTGTAGAGGCTAAAAAGTAGCCTGGCTAGCCATTCTAACTTTTGCCTTTCTTTGATACGGCTGAAATTAGTCTGGAACTGCTCCAATAGAAAGATTTTTCTGGGGCGGGATTAACATGCGCAAAGTAAAATATATGTAAGTAGAAACAAAATATGTTTGGTGGTCGAGGTTTGTAATTGACATATTCTGCTCCTGTGCAGGTTGGAATATCTTCCTATAATCAAAGCAGTTCTGCAGAGTGAAATTCTGATTGCAATAAAAGATTGTGATATGCATGATGTTGTGTCATTTTCCCTAGATTTGAATGTATTGGAAACTATTTTGTAATACATCATGGTACACTGAACTGTAACAGTTATGTGAAATTTGTCCTAATATTCAGCACAAGAATTCAGTCATATTTGCCCTTTTTTACTTTGAGCAGTGACCCTTCAGTGGTCTCTGTACGGCCCAGGTGAGGTTAGGTGTTAGGTATGAACCGGTAAAGGTTAGGGTTAGGCCATAGAAAGGCTTGAAGATGAATGGAAGACAAGGCACGGTCCTCACCATGTACATCAAACAAGGATGCTTTTGTGTGTGTGTGTGTGTGTGTGTGTGTATGTGTGTGTGTGTGTGTGTGTGTGTGTGTGTGGGAGTGAGTCAGCACTGGGTTTGTTAGGGGAGGGCATTTTATACTCCCCCTGTTAATCTTTGTGTAACTGATTGAAAATCAGAAATCAGTAACAATAATCAAGCAAAAAACTATTGCGTCTTATTTTTTTACCCTTCAGATAAGGTAAATTATCTTCGGCTTTACAACTTAACCTTGAATGAGCCTTTTTATTCATATTACTTAATCTTGTATGGAACTCTGGTGTATTCTGTCTATATGATTTTGCCATTGTCACACCCACATTTCCCCACTGGGACAAAAAGGTATGTCTGTAAAGGTATTTCTATTTATTTAAAGGAGTATTATAAAACTTTAAACAGCTTGAAAGAAACAGGGAGTCATACTGAATTTAGTTTTTTTCCTTCATACTTGTGTTTTGTTAAGGGCTTTCACTGCATTTAAGTATTTAATATGGTTGTTGTTGTTTCTGTTCGCAGTTATTGTGTGAGAAAGAAAACAGGGAATGCATTTTTCCAAAAAACAACATTGTCACCACAATTAAAAAAAACAGCAACAGAGAAACTTTAGTTCCACCTATAAAAAGCACAGCAAGTAAAATGTACATGATCCATGTCCGTTTTTAGCTATTGGAGCAACATATCACTGTCCACTAACCTGAATTTGATCTTTTGTCTTAAGATGTGTTCCATCCATGCCTCCATGAAAGCTGTCATGGTGACGCTTAATGCTTGGACACGGGCATCCTCTGATAATGGAGCAACAGCCTCAAGAACTTGGCCAATCACAGCCTGAGCTGCCAATGATGCATATTCACTGGGACTGCTGGGGAAACCTGTGCCACATCAGAAACATCCACACTTACCTATCTTTAAAGTTTTTTAAAATACATTTCTAAGGTAAGATGATTACTATCGGTGTCTTTTTTAGATAAAATTGGAAATCTCAAATTCTGTACCAACATAAGAAGGGGACGTCTTTTCTTACAGCATTTACTAAAGAAGCAAAAAGGTTATTGTCAGCATATAAAAGGTACAGCTGATCAGAAAAAATTAAGATGAATTGCACAGCAGTGTATGGGATGGTTAATTGTTTTAACTATTTCTGTTTCCTGAAGGGCCAGTATTCTCAGGATCTAGATTTAGATTTATTTATTTTCACAAATCAAAATAGAAGCTCATAATACATCAATAAAATAAGAAATGTGGTGGAATGTGACAGGGTTTAGGGCTTATGCCAAAGTCCACACCCCTAAAACAACAAAACATCAGGACCCTCACATTCTGAAAGACAGTTCACTCGAGAGAGAAAACAGAATAGACGTGTACAGTGTAACATTATTTTTACATTTTAGCTTTCAGATTTCAGGGAGTCGATATTTGTAAAATTATACATCCCTGTCTTTTTTGGATAACAGTATTTTTTTCAAAGACTTTCTACCATTTATCTCTGAAGATTCCAAATATTTTCCATATTCATTCCATAGTTTTGCACCACGATGCCGAAAAGAAAATTGCACTTGAGTTTTAATACTTAATAGTAAATGAAAAGACAAAGCTTGTCTAGTATTATAAGAATGCACTTGGCAGTTCTTAACAAAATAATTATTGAAACTATCAGGAGACTGACCTTGTTTTATCATAAAAACAAAGGTACATGTTTGATACATATTAATTTCATAAATATCCAACAGCTGTAATTTGGAGAGAAGGGGAGCACTAGCTGCATCAACTTTAGAAAACGTTGCTAAGCAAAAATCCTACGTTTTGTAAAAACAGGATTTTTCTAAGATAACTAGGAAATGTACTTGCCCAAACAATATTACAGTATAACAGGTATGGATAAATTAATGAATAATATAAAGTTAACATCACTTTATTGTGAACAAAATGTCTAATCCTTCTCAAAATACTTAGTGACTTTTTTGCAGACTGTACCAATTTGTTCTCTCCAAAGGAGTTTGTCGTCAAGTTGAACACCCAAAAAACGAATGGTGGAAACTTTATCAATTTGCTGATTTTGAATACAAATTCTTATTTCATCAAAAATTTTATTTCTGTGCCCAGCAAAAAACATGAAATTACATTTTCTCACATAACCTATTGGCTTGGAACCAAGTTGAAAATTGGGCTAGATGTCTATTCAGTTTCTCTGTAAGCGTAGTCAAGTCTTTGTGAGAGATCAGAAGATTAGTGTCATCTGCAAACAAAACAGGTATTGTAGAATTGTGACTTTAGCAAGATCATTAATGTAAACTAAAAACAATAAAGGTCCTAGGATACCCATCCATCCATCCATTTTCCAAACTGCTTTATCCCTCATGGGGGGTGCTGGTGCCTATCTCCAGCGTTCACTGGGCGAGAGGCGGGGTACACCCTGGACAGGTCGCCAGTCTGTCGCAGGGCAACACAGAGACAAACAGGACAAACAACCATTCATGCACACACTCACACCTAAGGACAATTTGGAGAAGCCAATTAACCTAACAGTCATGTTTTTGGTCTGTGGGAGGAAGCCGGAGTACCCGGAGAGAACCCACGCATGCACAGGGAGAACATGCAAACTCCATGCAGAAAGTGTACTCGAACCCAGGACTTTCTTGCTGCAAGGCAACAGCGCTACCCACTGCGCCACTGTGCAGCCCGCCCTAGGGTACTCCAAAATTCAAAGAAAAAAGTAATATAATTTGGAGCCCTAGGGTACTCCAAATTATATTACTTTTTTCTTTGAATCAAGACCATTCACTGATACATACTGATATCTATTTTTTACATAACTAGTTAACCATATATTAAAAAGATCTTGAAACCCATATTTGAATAACTTTTTCAATAAAATTTCACGACGAACAGTGTGAAATTTCTTGGAGTGTTCTTGGATCTCTCTTTCCAAGAGAGATCCAAGAACACTCCTATTGTATATTCATTATTGTTTAACGCAGTTAGTATTCTGTCAGTAAGTTCTAAAAGTGCCATATAAGAGGAATGATTCTTTCTAAAACCATATTGATACTGATAAATTATATTATGTCTATTTAAATGTTTTAATCATCTTTTGTAAATTTGTTTTTTTAGAACTTTTGAAAAACATGGTAAAACGGAAATGGGACGGTAATTTGTGAACATACTTGGATCACCAGTTTTAAATAAAGGTATTACTTAAATCTGCAGGGGCAATACCAGTTGTCATTGACAGTGCAAATATGTGTCAGAGGTTTGCTTAATGGAGTCTGTACATCTTTAACCAAAGAAGCTCTGATGCCATCATGCCCTGGAGCTGAATTTTTTAACTGCAATATAATCTCACACACTTCATTACTGTTTGGAAGATCAAAGCCACCCGTCATTGGAAATTTGTCTTTAATATAATCAACTGGATCAATCGTTGTATTTTGGATCTTTTTGGCAAGTGTGATACCTATACTTGAAAAAAAATATTAAAATGACAAACAATTTTATATGGATCAGACAAAAAAAGTGTTTCCAAGAGTTGAAGGAAACTTCGATGCAGCCTTTTTTCTTTGTAGTAACTGGTTAATGGTTTTCCAAGTGTTTTTTGTATTATTTAAACATTTTCTAAACTGATTACTGTAATATTTTTTCTTAGAGACCCTTTAATATTATTATTATTCCTTTATTTAACCAGGAAAAGTCCCATTGGGATTAACAATCTCTTTTTCAAGGGAGTCCTGGCCAAATGAGCAATTTTATTTTTGTATAATTTATATGTAGCCAGGTTTAGTGGAGTTGGGCATGTAAGATATTTTTTATATAACTTATTTTTTATTCTAGAAGGTTTTTTCAAGACACTTGTAAACCAAGGGTTATTTTTCCTCACAACTCCAGATCCTAATGGGAAACATTTATCAAAACAAGAATTAAACGGTATCTACTCCCTTTCCTCCTTCCCCATTGCTTCAGTCAGATGGCTCCTCTCTGGTTAAATGTGACCATGGATATTTCTGGCTCAGGCAATTATAGTATGCTGATCCAAACAGTTGGTTCCAGAACCTTGATCCCGTTTTACAACATATATGAATGAATGAATGAATGAATGAATGAATGAATGAATTAAATAATTTCACAATGGTCAGTTTATGGGGAATGGCTAAATTGAATAAAATATAATTAAACAAACCATTATAACAATATGGTCAAACAAACTAAATCAAAAGCCGCTGGACTCTGGTGTCACCCATTGCAGCCAACAGCTACATGGAGGAAGTAGAAAGTGCAGCACTCAGCCACCATAGAGGAATAACACCAAGCCACTGATTCAGATACATGGACAACACCTGGATGAAACTTTCAGTCCATGATGCATAGCAACGTATACATAGTAATTTCTTGTTCTACACATATGGAATGGATAAGAGTCTGACAAAAGGCCTGCTCTGTTCATCAGTATAACTGTAGTGACGGACAGCACATTTCTGTACCTGTCATTTGGCTTGGTCTCCAGTGAACTGCAGAAGGCATGGTGCGTTCAAAAATCTCCCCTGATACCCGCTTGCAGTTGATAGAAAAGTTATTCAACACCACAGCAGAGAAGGCCTGGTGGACCAGAATATTGAGATCAGACACCATAAAACTAATATGCTTTGTATAACATAATTTGTAGCATGAGAAGAATCTTTAACACGGCTATCTTTTATCTTTAAAACTGGAAAGTAATATTTTATTCTGACAGTTTCACAGGGATCCTACACATTTTTCACTATACAATACCATACATTTTTAAATTTAAAGATATAGATTTTTTTGAAAACTTTCTGAGTACAAAGTATTATCCTCCAACCTTCAAAGGTATGACTTACCTTTTAAATCTGTAGGGGCAATACCAGTTGTCATTGACAGTGCAAATATGTGTCAGAGGTTTGCTTAATGGAGTCTGTACATCTTTAACCAAAGAAGCTCTGATACCATCATGCCCTGGAGCTGAATTTTTTAACTGCATTATAATCTCACACACTTCATTACTGTTTGGAAGATCAAAGCTACCCGCTACCCGTCGTTGGAAATTTGTCTTAAATATAATCAAAATGGCAGTCAAGCGCTTTTAGCTGTAGTTTCCACCAATAATGAAAATGTGCAAAAATAAAATTCCCTTCCGATTTTGAGAGTGTGTTATTAGGCCATTATACTGCTTTTCTCTTGACTAGAAAAACTAAGACCACCTCTCTTTAAAAATCTAACTCTTGGGGTCACTTGATGGCGGCGAGCTGAGAAGACTTGTTTGCTAGAGCTACGTGCCACTCTGTGCTAATTTTGTCATTACCCTGATGATTACCGGGCGCTAGAAGACATTTTCGTTCTGAACATAATAGGCTATGTTCTTGGAAAACCTCTGGCCACAGTCTTTTGACAAGATGGGAAGAACCAGAAGAAATAATGACAAAAAAGACGTCCTGTTCGAGCCCGGAGACGACACTCAAGATGGCGACCTTGTCGAGTCCGACACCGTAGATGGGCTTGACCCTGCTCTTGCCAAAGCTCTGAACATAATGACCTCGAACATTATTAAAGTTATTGATGAAAACGTATGGCCCTCTGGCCGAGAATATCCACAAGCATGCTACGGAGATCCAAGCTGCCAGTGAGCAGGTAGATGAAGCCAGCTGCTAGTGAGCAGCTAGATGAAGCTAGTTTTCAACTGCTAGTAGCTAGGCTACTAGCAGTTGAAAACTCAGTCACCGTACAAGAGCCAAAGTTAGCTGAACTGGAAAAGCAGGTCAGCACCCTCACGGAGAGTCTGGACATGGCCGAGAACTACAACAGGCACCTAAACATCTGACTGGTTACCACGCAAACTGAACATCCCAACCAAGACTGGGCGCATAAAGCTGGAGAGAGGCAACGGCTTTCTAGCACCGAAACCGGACACAAACAGAAGAACCTAGTCGTGCTTCGATTCCACATATTTAGAGACAAGCAGAGAGTCATAGAGCCAGCACATCAGCTGGCCCAGGATGGCGGCTTAACTTACAACAGCGCCAAGGTCTCTTTTTACAACAATTTCTCCTCAACGGTGATGAAGAAACGCAAGGCATAGGATGCAGTGAAACAACGGCTTCGAGAACAAGGGATGCCGTATGCCACGCTATTCCCGGCTACGCTTTAGGTGATACACGGAGACTCCAAAAAGAGGTTTTCCACCCCAGAATTGAATTGAATTGCTGCCTGGAGAATAACTCTGAGGACAGCTGTTCTCCTTCCACCCAGGCTGATAAATCATGCTTTTTTTTGATTGTCGCTTTCTTTTGAGAACTTTAAACATTGTGAATATAAGGAACGTTTCATAGCCAAGTTGCACAGTTGCAGGTGCTCATAACGGGAATATTTTGTTTCCACCAGATTTCGTCGACCCTCGTATAGAGGGCTTTCTTGGTTTTAATTTGCACATTATTATTCAGATGCCCTCAGTTTGCTCTTGGTGAGTTTGAAAGGTGCTTGTTTGTTGAATAGTCCCTGATTATTTAGGAAATGACCCTCAGTTTGCTTTTTTCTGTGGAACATTTGTTATGTTTGTTAATTGTAGTTCATATTTTTACCTCAGGACACGGCCTGCATTTACAATTTTTGTGTAGAATTTTATTTATATAGCACCAATTCATGAAAAATGTAATCTCAAGGCACTTTACAAAGTCAAATTCAATCAGATTATACAGATTGGGTCAGATTATACAGATTTTGGAACCCAAAGTCTTGATAAGCTGTGACAGTGGAAAGAAAAACTCCCCATTAAAGGGAAGGAAAACCTCCAGCAGAACCGGGGCTCAGTATGAACGGCCATCTGCCTCGACTAACTGGGTTAGAGAAGACAGAGCAGAGACACATCAAGACAGACAAAAAAGCACAGAAGCACACATTGATCCAGGAATCTGTTCTACATTAGATGGTAATAGCGGGTGATCTGTCTTCCCTGGATGATGTCACAGCTAATAGAACGCTAGACCAGGTGTACCTACTATGAAGAAAAAAAGAGAGAGAACAAAAAGTCAAAAGCTGAAATGATGACAAACAATGCAAAACTGGAGAACAGTAGAACTCAGTAGAGTGAGAAAAATAGACCCTGATGTCCTCCAGTAGCCTAAACCTATAGCAGCATAACTATAGAGGTAGCTCAGGGTAACATGAGCCACTCGAACTATAAACTTTGTCAAAAAGGAAAGTTTTAAGCCTAGTCTTAAAAGTAGACAGGGTGTCTGCCTTACGGACCAAAACATGGGAGTTGGGTCCACAGGAGAGGAGCCTGATAGCTAAAGAATCTGCCTCCCATTGTACTTTTAGAGACTCTAGGAACCACCAGCAGACCTGCAGTCTGAGAGCGAAATGCTCTGTTAGGGACATAAGGGGTAATCAGAGCTCTGATATATGATAGAGCTTGATTATTAAGGGCTTTATACGTTACAAGAATAATTTTGAATTCTATTCTTCATTTAACAGGAAGCTAAAATTTGAGAAATATGATCCCTCCTGTTGATTTTCATCAGAACTCTTGCTGCAGCATTTTGGATCAGCTGAAGGATTGAAACTGTATTTTTTGGACTTCCTGATAATAAAGAATTACAATATTACAGCCTTGAAGTAACAAATGCATGGACTAGTTTTTCAGCATCACCCCTGGACATTTTGTGGACTTCCTGATAGTATCAGAATGGCCTTTTCTATTCATGTTAATTGTGACTGTCCTACACATTTGGTAATAAGGGTTATGGAATAGATATACGGGATGTGTGTAGGCTTAAAGTGTAGTGTTTTATGGCCAGGTCTGATTTATACAAAATTAAAATCTGTTCATGGAATGTCCTTGCCCTCCAAAAACCTGCCAAGAGGACGGCAGTATTATCAATTTTGAATAAGGAAAATGTTTCTATTGTATTCCTCCTGGCGACTCACCTGGAGGACAAGGATAATGCTAAACTGCCAAGGAGTTGGGTGGGGGACCTTTTTGCTACCTATTTTCCTCTTTCAGTAGGGTTGTTGCCATCTTGATAGGTAGAAAGTTGCCATTTAAGTCTCTTGAGTGTGTCAAAGACAGCCAGGGCCGCAATGTAATTGTTAAGAGAATACTTGCAGGGAAAGAGATAACATTCATGAATCTATATCGTTCCCCAGCTTATCCCCCTGATTTTCTCTCGAAGGCTTTTGCGGTTTTTATGGAGCGGGTTTCAGGAAACTCTTTTGCAGGAGGAGATTTCAACTGACACCTTAACCCCTCTGTTGACAAACTTCCATTTGATATGTCTCCCCCTTCTAAGCGAGCTTGGATACTCACTAACATATGTGACGATATTGAATATGCAGATGTGTGGAGGAAGCTTCACCCTAATGATTCAGAGTTTACTTTTTTTGGCTCCACATAAAAGCTATACCAGAATTTATTACATTTTTATCCCCTCCAAAATGCAATAGGACTTGTTGGCCTGGTTTCAGGACCCTTTCTCTAGATTTCTGATCATACCATCTTTTCTGGGTCTGTTGTGCTGTCATCATACTCTCCTGTGCCAGAGCTGTCATCTCCTCCAACCGCTGCCGCATCTTGACCACATATGCCGCAATGTTCTCTTCTGCTGATTCAGGGTTTTCCCTGTAGTCTTTCAGGAGGTCCAAGGGTCCTCTTACTTGGCACCCATACAGCAGTTCAAAAGGTGAGAATCCTGTTGAGGCCTGCAGAACTTCTCTGTAGGCAAACAGCATATAGGGCAACCACTCGTCCCAACCTGCTCCTGTAGTGGAAACAAACTTGTGCAGCATGTTCTTCAGAGTTTGATTGTATCTCTCTACAAGCTTCAGGATACCGTGTTGCATAATCACATATTACTAAGATGTATTTGTTACCCATTGAGCTTTTCTGTAGGGGACCCACTACATCCATCCCTATCCTCTCAAAAGGGGTACCAATGATTGGCAGGGGCAAAAGCTGGGCATGTGGAACCTTTCTTCCTGAAGTGAGCTGACATTTAACACAAGACTTACAAAAGTTTGATATCTGATTATACATGCCTGGCCACACAAACCGTCTAGCAATTCTACACAGTGTTTTCTGAAATCCCATATGTCCAGCCCATGGAACAGTGTGTCCCAGATCTATTACTTTCTCTCTGAACTCCTGTGGTAATGCTAAGGACTGCACATCCCCTTTACACTGATACAGAATTCCCCCTTTTACTACATAAGTAGCCTCAGCAAGAAATCCTGGACTGCCCTGTGCATTTCCTTCAACATCAGTCACCTTGTCAAACCAACATTTTAAAGTTGGATCCTGCCGCTGAAGTTCACCCACATTTACTGGAAGGTTAACATCTAGCAGTTGAGATGGTATCGAAACGTCATCTGGTTGCCTGGCTAAGCCTCTCATCTTCTCTCTTCTTCTCTGAGCTCTAGATTTAGATGGTTTAACAGGCCCCGTTTCCCATTCTTCCTCAAAAAATGGTAACTCCCTCAAGACATTTTGAACACTCTGCGCCCTTGTGGTCCCCATGCTGTACCCTGTAGATGTTGCTTTAGACTGAGACTCTACAGATTGGGCCAATAGGGCATCCCTTACTTCTAGTTGGGCAGCATTTTCTGTGTGTGTCACTGACTGCTCTCTGTGAGGATGTAGTCCTGCCTGCTGGATGAGATCTGCAATAATGGGGACATCATTACCCAGAATAACTGTGTACGGCAACTTTGAGGCAAGAGCTACTGACATGAAAAATGTGTGCCCTCCCACAGTCAGATATACGTCAGCCATTGGATATACATGTTTATCCCCATGAATGCAGCTTATATGAGACTGCTCCCCAGTCCACCTCTCTCTAGGTATTAAGGAGGACAAAACCACGGTCTGAAATCCACCCGTATCTAGCAACGCTATTTCACGCTTACCATTAACTAAAACTGGTGCAGTATGAGCAGCATTCTGAAAAACATGTCTTTTTGGCCTGGGCACAGTGCAAAACAGGGATGGCTTAGACTGATTAGTAAGGCGGCAAAAATACTCTCAAATGCTAAAATTGTGTTACGATATCAACGGGGTCAAGTGGAACGAACTGTTTATCCCAGAACTGCCTGCCACACTTGGATAACACCGGACAACAAGGAAATGACTCATCTGTCTAATAGCATCACGGAGTTGACACAGTTTATCTACTGATGATGCAGTTTGGATGTGTATGGCCTTTTATGGGTGTTAACCTAAACTCCTTTATAATGTTTCTGTAATGAGCAATCGGGGCTTCTTGTCGATCAAGAGCCCATCAGCGCTGATGTGTCTGTAACTCTTTCTCTGTCTTTAGTAGATATAATATGACTAAAAGTATACTTGTCTGTTTTAGGCGTCCTACACCCAAAGTAATAGTTAAGTGGGCGTCGCCTGATGGGTAAAAAGAGCTGGGTCCACTTAGGGTGTTTCACTGCCGACAGGGTGCAGTAACTTTTAACAATAGTGTAACTTTCATGAACTTACATAACATGTATAATACTAGTCGGGAGAGAGAAGGCTGCGTTCAAGTGACATGCAAACATCAAAATGATATCGGTGCCCTATTTGTTGGTACTCGCCGATGGTCAATACCACCATTTTAGTGCTAGATCGGAGCCCCGTCCGATACTGGGATCGGTGCAACACTAATTCTAATGGTGGTAGATTATTTGATACTAGAACCGTTAATAAAAACTTTGCATCATTCTACTCCGACCTATATACTTCTGAGCAGCCTGACAATGCCTTGGCCCTTATGCACCAGTTTTTTGGAGATTTAAGACTGCTGTAAGGCACGGATGATCAAAAATTACGATTAAATGCACCAATTACTAGAGAAAAGGCACTTTTTGCATTGAACTCAATGCCATCTGGTAAGGCCCCAGGCAAGATGAGTTTAGTTTTGAGTTTTATGAAGAGTTTATTGGTATTCTTTTGGACCCTTTACTGTCCTATGCTCATTTGAAAAGGGCATCCTACCTCAATCCCCTAGTGAGGCCAACGTCTCTCTTATCCTTAAAAAAGGAAAATGTCCGGATAGCTGCGCCTCCTGCAGGCTGATAGCCTTACTTAACTCTGACCAAAAATTGCTTTCCAAAACTCTGGCCTTACGCTTGGAGAAGGTTCTGCCCCACATTGTCAAGGAAGAACAAACGGGTTTTATCAAAGGCCGGAACTCCTGTGATAATGTGAGGAGGCTCCTCACATTATCCATCATTCAATTAACCCAGAACTGCAAGGACCTAGCCCTCATGCTGTCTCTTCACGCTGAGAAGGCATTTGACCGGGTCGAGTGGTCATATTTATTTTACAGTCTGGAGAAATTTGACCTGGGCAATAATTTTGTGAATTGGATTGGGGTTCTTCATAATAACCCGAAGGCAGCAGTGTTGACTAGTAGGCTGAAATCCGATAATTTGCCCCTCCACCGCGGGACTGGGCAGGGTGAACCCCTCAGCCCCCTGTCAATTATTTTTATTTTCTTAATGAACTCTTACTTACTGTAGCCTCATGCCCACATTGTGTTGTTTTTTCTCCCTCTTCGGTCGTGTCCGAGCTGTTCTGTATCTATTTTGTTTTGAGAAAATGTAATAAAAGAAATCTAACTCTTGAACTTTCCAAATTTTGAATGTAGACTCCAAATAAATGTTGACATTATGTTTCTTGTAAAAAAAAAAGGTAAAAATTCAAATAAAATTCTAAAATTGCTTCATCATATGTTTCGTCTGAATTTAAAGTAGAAAACAATGCAGTAAAAAGGGGAAAGCATGAAGCGGGTTTAAATCTTATCTGTTTGACAGATTCCAGTTTGTTCATGTTAATAATAAATCTTCACTTGTGGAGTACCACAGGGTTCCATCCTTGGGCCAAGTGTCTTCTCTCTCTCTCTCTCTCTCTCTCTCTCTCTCTCTCTCTCTCTCTATATATATATATATATATATATATATATATATATATATATATATATATATATATATATATATATATATATATATTACAGCTTCCTTTTATTGGCTTCCTGTTAAATCAAGAATAGGATTTACAATTCTTCTTCTCACATATAAAGCCCTTAATAATCAAGCTCCATCATATATCAGAACTCTGATTACCCGTATGTCCCTAACAGGGCACTTCACTCTCAGACTGCAGGTCTGCTGGTGGTTCCTAGAGTCTCTAAAAGTAGAATGGGAGGCAGATCCTTTAGTTATCAGGCTCCTCTCCTGTGGAACCAACTCCCATGTTTTGGTCCGTGAGGCAAGACACCCAGTCTACTTTTAAGACTAATCTTAAAACTTTCATTTTGACAAAGCTTATAGTTAGAGTGGCTCATGTTACCCTGAGCTACCTCTATAGTTAGGCTTAGGCTACTGGAGGACATCAGGGCCTATTTTTCTCACTCTACTGAGTTCTACTGTTCTCCACTTTTTGTTCTCTCTCTTTTTTCTTCATAGTAGGTACACCTGGTCTGGCGTTCTGTTAGCTGTAACATCATCCAGGGAAGACAGATCACCCGCTACTACCATATAATGTAGAACAGATTGCTCGATCAATGTGTGCTTCTGTGCTTTTTTTGTCTGTCTTGTTGTGTCTCTGCTCTGTAACCCCCAGTTGGTCGAGGCAGATGACCGTTCATACTGAGCCTGGTTCTGGTTCTGCTGGAGGTTTTTCCTTCCCGTTAATAGGGAGTTTTTCTTTCCACTGTCGCTTCATGCTTGCTCAGTATGAGGGATTGCTGCAAAGCCATGGACAATGCAGACGACTCTCCCTGTGGCTCTACGCTTCTTCAGGAGTAAATGCTGCTTGTCGGGACTTTGATGCAATCAACTGGTTCCCTTATATAGGACATTTTTGACCAATCTGTGTAATCTGACCCAATCTGTATAATCTGATTGAATTTGCCTTTGGAAAGTGTCTTGGCATGACATGTTTCATGAATTGGCGCTATATAAATAAAATGGAATTGAATTGAATTTGTTGTGAATTTGTGCTATATAAATAAAATTGAATAGAATTTGTTTAAATCGTTGTCCATTCAGTTAGTGAGTCAAAAATAAAGTGCTGATGGGTAAAATGTTAAAAATCAAGGTATTTTTCAAATGAAAGATTAATTATTTCAACTTAACATACTATCAACATTTATTGAACTGCAGCTGTGAAACAGTATGAACAAAGTATAAACGACCAGTTATAAAATTAAACCTTTCAAAAAAGCTTGTATCCACTTACTCAACAGATGCTTATCCATGCACGCGAGAATGAAAGAAAGCAATAACGTTTGACCCTGCATAATCAATGATTCAACCTTCTCTACATAGAACTCACCTGCAGCCCACATGCAGCCCTATCGAGAGCTGCAAGTTGGTGGCTGAGTAGATGCTGATTGTGGCTCCGCAGAGAAAACTGACGGTCAGAATCTAAGTTCATTGGGAAAGACTTTGTCTGATGAATTATCTTGTCCAGAGACTCCTTCAAGATCTACAAAGAGAAAAGAACAACAGTAGTTATACACTGCTTAACCAAACAAATATCCTAGTTTCTTGCTACAATAAACAGCTGACATTTTCTTTTCACATGTCCCGTCAGGCAGTGTAGCATTAAGAATTGCTGTCTTAATGCCAAAGAGAGCCTAACAGATATTACGTTCACAAGTGGAGCATTACTGCTTTTGCCATAGTGCTCCGCTTGGTATATGCTTTATTAGATTTTATTCTGGGACTGTTTCATGTTCAATGAACACAAAAACAGGAAGGTAGAAGAAAAAAAACAAGAGTAATGAATCCAGGGTCATTATTTGATAGTTTAGGAAGAGTTATTTTATTCAGTAATTGGTCAATATCTATGGGTCTGTGATGTGTATAAAGCTTTGTAAAAATCTGGGGAGGTGTTGTTTATAGTTTCAGGATCATATAATTTATCTATGCAATTTTAAAAAAAAAAACATGTTTATGGTGTCAATTGTAAGCTCCAGATGAACATTGAAATGTATTATTACCTATGCTGCCCAAACTAATTAGGCGTCCGCCTATGCATTGAAAATGCATGGCGGAGGCCTTATGCTATGCACCTAATAAGGGTTTCTTTAATATTATTATTAGGCGCCTGCCATAGCATTTGCAATGAGGAGGCAGTGCTGTACGAAGCTGTGCGAAGCACAGCACTGCCACCAATGCAAATGCATGGAGGCACCTATTACTATTCACCTCTAAACGGACTATTTATTAGGCGCCTGCCATAGCGTTTGCAATGAGGAGGCAGTGCTGTGCGAAGCACAGCACTGCCTCCTCATTGCTGTACTGTGTCTGTGTCGCCATGCTTTCACCTATGAACACCGTTTAACTTCCAGTTTGTAGATATATCTGTGAACTACTCAGAAGTGAAAACGGCATGTGGATATCTTTTATCGTCTCTTCACAGTTACTCCTCAAAGCTCATGTCCAAAAATCAGCGAAATCATCGTTTACAATGAAAGTCAATGACGGAATTCTCCAACCGCTAGAGTGGCCCACTCTAGCTTTTTTAAAGATTTCAAAACTCCGAACAACTTGACCTTACTCGCTCAATTTTCACTCTACGTAGACAAATTATACATCAAAACATAGGTATTTTTGTCAGGATTCGGGAAATGTAACCCTCATTGTTGTGGCATTTATAGATTTTTCGCAAATCACCTCAGAGCGACACAAACCCGAAACCTCCCTCATTCATTTCCTATGGAGCGGTTTTGAAAAATGACGTCTAAAAATCCAAAACATCACATGTTTTCGCATCGTCGCTACTCCTAAACCGTTTTATGTACAGACATGAGACTTTCACACATGAATGTCCCAACCCTTCTGGCACTCACAAAAAAGGAATTTTGTGGATAACTGTTACAATTTTTCCGCAGGAACAATTTGTTCGGGAGTAGCGAATGTGCAAAATCCTAAAAACGCTTTGGAGCTGCATTTTCCCACATCAACCACTTTTTTACATCGTCGCTGTGTCTACACCGATTTTTGTACAAACATAAAAATAAGCTGTATGGTCCTCAAAAGCCTGGTGATACTCATGGTGAAAGAATTATTTTGATATCTCTTATACTTTTTGAGCTACAGCGATTTGTTCGGAACCGTTTTAAGAGGATTTCTGAAAATCCATAAAAATGTCCTTTAGATCATAATTTTTTACGCCTTTATTAAACTTTTTCCAGCAAAAACCGATAGCAAGTCTTCTTCCCCTATCCGTTACGAAATAAACACAGAAAAAATTACGTCTCTACCATTTACGGTTCCGGAGAAATCGTGCGTTGTTCGAGGCAAAGTTCTCCATTATAATCCAATAGGCAGACTTGGACACAAAGTGTCTGCACTTCTTTAGACTGGCCCGCTGCAGCTGTGTCAGTGAGTTTCCATGACGACGGAACTCTGAGGGCCAGAGGAAGAGGCTCCATTGAGATAGAATGGCAACTTTCGACGCTCACTGCAGTTGTTGTGATCAATGTAGAAATCTGAAATTCGCACAGTCACTTCCTCTTAACATTTTTAAATTTTCATGTGACTTTCAGTCATGTGTCACTTTTCTATCCCATTTTGGATGTCACATGCTTTCCTATTGGGCCTTTGCTTCCAACAGGACCTGGCATGATAACCAGACACGACCCAATTGGCCAATACAGCACCACCCACCTGTGGGAAATGGCGCTACTGACAATTTTGGTCAAATGTTGAGTTCTATGCCCAGATGTGGTGAGGCTGAGTTGCTAAAGGAGGCCAATCTGACCCATGAACTTTGGTCACGTTTGGTGACATTAAGTATTGGCACCCCTATTTGAGGCACTTCCCAGTACAGGATTTGGACCAAACTGACAGAGTACAATCCCCGGTGATACTGAACACAACCATGTTAGCGGCTAACTGTTAGCATGTTGCTAACCGGAAGTAGCTCTATGAAGGTCTCACCAACTTCTGCTTCACAGAAACTGTTCTTACTTTAGAGAGAAAGCTCCGCAAGAAATTTGGGATACGTCGCATAAAGCATCTCCAAGCTATGAGGTGTCAAACATCCAATGCTTTTCAATGGGGGACCAAACCCCTTATGGACCCAATAATGCATGCCCATATATGGTGCTACAGTTTAGCTCAGAGGGAAAGTGCAGGCTTTGCATGCAAGAGGTCATGGGATCGATTCCAGGTGGGGGGGAATCAAAGTTTTATATTATAATCCCAACAGTGTGTATATTAAAACATGTGTGCTGATCCCATGAAGTATTTTTTTGTATCACCCGCCATTTTGAGTTACCATGGCAACGTTATAAACGACGTTTTTTCTCCCTATTTGAGGCTCATCCCAGTACAGGATTTGGACCAAACTAACAGAGTACACTCACCCAGTGATACCAAAAACAACCATGTTAGCGGCTAACATTTAGCATGTTGCTAACCGGAAGTAGCTCTAGGAAGCCTGTACAAACTTCTGCTTGACAGATTTGGTGAATTTTAGGATTTTCTCCCTTTTTAGGCACTTCTCAGTACAGGATTTCAACCAAACTAACAGAGTAACATCACCCGCTGATACTGAACACAACCATGCTAGCGGCTAACCGTTAGCATGTTGCTAACCAGAAGTAGCTTTAGGAAGGTCCTACCAACTTCTGCTTAGCCAGGGTTGTTCTGCCTTTACAGACAGATAGGGCTGCAGCTGTCAGTGAGTCTCCATGACAACGCTGCTAACAAGGGGCTCCTAGGAGGTCCATTGACTTAACATGGCACCTTTCGACGGCCGCTGTGGGGGCTGTGAAGACCGTAGGAACATGAAATTCGCAGTGTTACTTCCTGTTGCTATTTCTGACGGTACGGTACGCACCAAGTGGCAGGCGCCTTGCTAAATTTCTTCAGACATTTTTCTAGTTGCTTTTTATTCTTCCGTCACCGTTAATACAGCCCGAACCGTAGGCTGTACCCCCACAAACTATATTTCAAAACGTGCGTCTCGACGCCGCAAAGTGTGCTATTTGTACTTGACGCCATTTAAAGTTACCGTGGTGACAAAATTAACCAAAAACCACTTCTCAAAACCACTTCCTAGACTCAGTCGACTTCTCAAAAATGCAGAGCTCAGCATGGCACTTTTTTTTGGTACAGGGGTTTAGGTGTTGGGCTGGTGCACCAAAGGTTGCAGGTTCGCAACCCGCTGGTGGTACCGAATTTTTTTTTTCTTTTTTACAAGTAACAAATAAATAATTTGAACAACTGATATAAATGAATGAATGATGAAAAAATTGCAACAGCAAGAACTACCCCCCGGCCAATACAGTACCACTCACCTGTGGGAAATGGCACTACACACCATTTTTGTCAAATGTTGAGTTCTGGGCCCAGATTTGGTGAGGCTTAGTTGCTAAAGGAGGCCGATCTGACACATGGCCTTTGGTGAGCTTTGGTGACATTAAGTATTGGCACCCTTTTTGAGGAACTTCCCAGTACAGGATTTGAACCAAACTAACAGAGTACAACCACCCGGTGATACTGGACACAACCATGTTAGCGGCTAACGCTTAGCAAGTTGCTAACCGGAAGTAGCTCTAGGATGGTCTCACCAACTTCTGCTTCACAGAGTTTGTACTTCCTTTAGTAGTTTGTAATGCCTTTAACATTTTTATTCACATATTTCATTTTTTCATGCTACACTGAAGTATTTAATCATGTTTTAATAACACCAATTTTCCATGCTGCTTGGATGCAGACCTTCTCCTGTCGGGTGGTTTTGACGAAGACAAATCCTTTTCACACTCAGAAGATTTGATTTAAAATCCCCAAGTGATAAAAGCCTACGACCAAGGAACTCGGAAGCTTTGCCTTTGACGGTTACGCGCACCACCAGGCGGGCGCGTACTTCAACTTCTTCAGAAGTTGAACGATTCTAGTTCCAAATAAGAAAGACATGGTAGCATGTAAACAACAACCTCGTAAGCCGCAGTTCTACCGACCCTACTTGGTTTAGCTCGCCCAGCTCGGCTCCTCCCTACTCGGTTTATCTTCCCACGACTTGTGTTTCCACTCGCCTAGAATACCTAGAAGAGGGAAACGCCTCCTGGGAGTGGCTTTAGCCCCCGTCCCCCACGCCCTGTTTGCGACATTGACACTTAAAAGAAATTTGAGAACAATGGTAAATGATAAAAAAAAAATATATATATTAAAACATAAATAAAAGAAAAAAATTACAAATAATGTTTATAGCAGCCCCTCAGACCAGAGAAGAAACAGAGAGCCTCGACAGGTGCAGTGGTTTTCATTTACTGAATTCAGAACCAAGTTACACCGTGAAAACTAAACAAAAAAAATACAATACATCTACTTAGATGCCTTTCTTTGACACTGAACATAAAAACATTACAAACTTTATAAACAAATAAAGCTCTAAACCTGTACCTCGCTCCGCTGCCCAAGGGCTGCAAGGTGTTTAGCTCCATAAATATGCTGCTATCAAGCCTAATCAAGCTGTATTCAGGTAAATGTGCACTCAGTCCTGATTTCTGACAAAAAAAGAGCACCTTCTTTCTTTCTCTCGTTTGTGGGATATTACAGCCCTGAGCACTGACTGACAGGAAGGTAGTAGAAACGTTCTTACTCTTGTTCGCAGCTTACTGCCAACTAAGCTACAACACCCTCTACTGTACATTAGCTGTAACAATATAGATTCAGCTTATAAACACAGAATGGACATTTACAATGTTTGTTTAATTATATATGCAACATTGCCTTTAGCCCACAAGTTGCGGGCCTCTCAGCAGAGCAGGCTTTCAGGGGTTTCCCCAGTCCAAGCTCCCTATAGCGGCCACTTCAGCCAAAGCAGGTGTTTTCAGTCACAGAGTTAAAGTGTGCCAGGTGGACCTCTGATTTTGGCATAATTTAACCAAATGTGTTTTTCACCTTATGAAAAGGAAGCAGGTCAAATTAAAGTGCTGATTTCCATTGTAGGAGTCCTTCTGTACATCACAAAGTCTTCGGTAATAAGATTTATCCTGTGATTCATCAACACGTACCACTGTGCATAGCATAAATCAATAAAATGAAGAGAAAACCAAGAAATCATTACTCATATCTTTGTGAAAAAGCTTCTAGAGTAGTTTGTCTATTGCTCTGCATCGCTATAGTGATAGATGTTGAGAGAGGGGTAAAAAAAACACTGCAGAAAGTTACATTGTTAACTGGTTGCAGCTAGAGCTCATGAGAAACTGCCTGTGCATCACAGTTCGCACAGCAGCAGTGACTGGCAGCTTTGTAAGCTCCGTTATGCGTGGGAATTATTTAATCGGCACAGATAGGACAAAGATGTGCTGTATCTCGTTTAAAAGTTAGGACTCTCTACTTTGATACCGACCTTGGGTTAAGCATGTATGTGCAGTGAAGCCTTTTTCTGGGAGTCAGCAATGTTTGATAGACAGTTAAATGGCATTTTGTGTTTGAAATACATTTGTTAGTTAGCTTAGCTTCTTTCTTTTTATCTTAATTTTGCTTAGTAGTTTCAGTTAAGTTTCACAAGCCTAGTAGAGAGAATTTGTTGATTGAAAAATAGTGTTAATTCAGATAAACAGCATTATATAGTGATGTTCCTGGGATGTTCATTTTATTTCTGTTATTAAATTCTTGAACTTGAAGAGAAGTTGTCACTCCTTATTCTATGTGTGTGCAGAGTTTGCTGTTAAAAGATCGCCAGTACTCGAATCATCCCTTTCAACTATTGTCCTGATATCAGCTCCCGGGCTGATATCCACTGGAAAATACCTAACAGACAGAGAGTTATTTATTGAACATTAAATAACTTTAAACAGCACAACATAAACATGTAACACACTATGAACTATGATTATATAAATCTCAGCAGTGGGTGATAGCCCTCACAGCTTTGGGATAGAAGTTGTTTTTTAAGGCTACTAGTCTCTGATGAAATTTCCTGAAACTTCTACCTGATGGAAGTGGGACAAGCAGTGCAGCATAAACCATGCATGAAGCTAGGGTCGGCGATTTTTCCCAAACGTTTCCCCAGTCCCTTTTTGAATAATCACGTATGCGCAAGATCGACTTACCTTGCTCTTTCGCTCTTCAAGGGGAGCATGTGAAAAAATCCCCCAAATCCACTCTGTAATATTTTATCACTTGGTTTTGCTGTTCTCTCTCAGCAGATGTAGAAGCAGACTCCGAGGATGTGATATTGTACTCTCCTTCTCCTCTACTATATTTTTCTCTCCTTTTCTCCCTTTTAGCGTTTTGTTTCATCTTTTTCTCTTCCTTTTTTCCTCTGCTACCTTCCCATTTTTGTGTCCATTGAATGTTAAATAGTCCCAGAAATCTAATAAAGCTTTTTGCATCTATAAATCAAGTGGAGCACTATGGCAGTAATGCTCCACTTGTGAAAGTAAAATCTGTTGTGGTATCTTTGGCATTAAGACAGCAATTCTTAATGCTACACTGCCAGACAGGACATGTAAAAAACAACAACTTCTTAACCAATCTGTCTGTATGATTTGATAGGATTTAATTTGTAAAGTACCTTGAGATGATATGTTGTGAATTGCCGCTATATAAATAAAATTGTATTGAATTTGTAATGCACTGGCTATATACTGGGAGTAGGGGGTAACGCACTGGGATTTGCTGATAAGGTATTGGGACTACTGTACTAGTAATGTAGCAGTAGCTGGTAATATACTGGTAGTGTATTGGGACTAACTGGTAATGAACTGGGAGTAACCAGTTAATTACCAGAGTTATACTTTGTTTAGCTCTCATTATGACTGTTTAAATTATGTTTTCAAATTTAATAACTATTTGAATACAGAGTTTACTGGGTTAATGTATTGTAAACATGGTCTAAATTATTCTCACTTGTCTGTTAAACTGTGCAGCTGATTTGTATAAATGTCAAATTATTGAAAAACAATTCAAAAAACAAGGTTTTTGTATCAACTAGCAACTTACTCTGAGATCTCCCTGTGTGATGAGCAGGAACTTATTTGGACTCCATGTAGAAATGAACTGGTATGCTTTTGACATGATCCAGACTGTAGACATTTGGATTGAAGCTAAAAGCAAACCAAAAGTCTGTTTCTGCAGTACACAGCTGGGCGGAAGAAGGCCAAAAAGTTCTGAAGAGAGAAGAAGAAACACACCTTAATATTCTTCATTTTAATATGCCTTGGGTTTGTTTAACCTGACTGGAAGAAACACTTTTTTCTAAGAGGTTTCTTTACAAAATAGTCCAGATTTGAGAACGAAGAACGAAGTAAACAGAAACAACTTTAAAGTAAAAATCATAAAAACCACAAAACCTTTGGCAATAAATATCCTACATCAGGATAATTGACAAACATCTTTAAACATCAAAAATCTGTTTTCAGAAATAAATAGAAATTCATCCTTTTACACTAATAAAAATTTTAGAATGTTTCTCTTTACCCTTTCCAGTGTAAATTGAGAACATCTATAATGTGAACAAATTATAAGAAACAATTCTACCAATAAAAGATAAAGGTTTGCAGACATGCAGGGGAACAACTTTTTCTTTGATTTCCTTACCAGACGCTGAACTGTTTGACTGACAGCAACACAGAGATGACAGCAAAGATGGTTGGAGCTGGAGGAAATGTGCCATCGTCTGTGATATTATTATACTACATTCCTCAGACGAAGATGTTGCTGCAAAGCTGTTTCCGAGACACTTATCCTTAAGTGCTAAACCCAAACCTCTGCACACCACTAAAAACACACACAACAAAGCAACACATTGTCATAACAGGAATCTAGTGAATATGCCAACTTACAATCGGATTCATCGTGCAGCACAACACTTTGGTTTTACCTCACCTCTCTACATCTACTCTCCCAACCCATCCTTCTGATCATTCACACCCGATTATATTTTTAAATAGGGGAGAAAATGTAAAAATATATATTTGTAGTAACACCCCATAAGCGCTAGACTTAGTTATAACATAAGAAATTCCTTTATTGTCCAAAAATGGGTAAATTTAGGCATGACAGTGGCAAATATAGACAGTTACACAAAGTTTATAGTAGTGAAAAAAACAAGCTAATGTAATCTAAAGTTAGTTCTAAAGCAGTAGATGATGAGCTTTATCAGAAACTGCAAAAATAAATGTAATAAATAAATGACTAAATGATAAATATTGCACAATTATTGAGAATATGACACAATCAGGTAAAAAAATCAAACATCCAGGTTAACAGTGGGGGAAAGAGAACACCAACCTATTTGTAGAACAATATGAAATATGAAATATGCAATTTGCGTGATAGTACAGCAGCATTTCGAAGTAGCTAAGATGTGTGCAAGTGTACTTCATTTATTCATTCATTCACTGTGTCAACACACAAAAGTACAACATTAGACAGATACACAAAGAAACATCGGTTAGTGGATTGATTTAATGTCCATACAACTATTGGGAAAAAGCTGTACATTAGCATCTGAGAGACAGTTTAAATTATTTGTAATCAGATCAGAACCTGTGCAACCATTAACATGTTTGTAAACACTTATTGAGTCTGTTGTGAGCAGCAGAGATTATAAATTCTAACAGCACCTTGGAGGAAGGACCCGTGGAAGCGCTCCTTAGTGCAGGGGTCACCAACCTTTTTGAAACTGAGAGCTACATTCATTACTTTATTACTTTACGTAATATACCGTTCAAAAGTTTGGGGTCACCCAAACAATTTTGTGTTCTTCATGAAAAGTCACAGTTATTCACCACCATACGTTGTGAAATGAATAGAAAATAGAGTCAAGACATTGACAAGGTTAGAAATAATGATTTGTATTTGAAATAAGATTTTTTTTTTACATCAAACTTTGCGTTCGTCAAAGAATCCTCCATTTGCAGCAATTACAGCATTGCAGACCTTTGGCATTCTAGCTGTTAATTTGTTGAGGTAATCTGGAGAAATTGCACCCCACGCTTCCAGAAGCAGCTCCCACAAGTTGGATTGGTTGGATGGGCACTTCTTGCGTACCATACGATCAAGCTGCTCCCACAACAGCTCAATGGGGTTCAGATCTGGTGACTGCGCTGGCCACTCCATTACCGATAGAATACCAGCTGCCTGCTTCTGCTCTAAATAGTTCTTGCACAATTTGGAGGTGTGTTTAGGGTCATTGTCCTGTTGTAGGATGAAATTGGCTCCAATCAAGCGCTGTCCACTGGGTATGGCATGGCGTTGCAAAATGGAGTGATAGCCTTCCTTATTCAGAATCCCTTTTACCCTGTACAAATCTCCGACCTTACCAACACCAACGCAACCCCAGACCATCACATTACCTCCACCATGCCCTGAAGCCCAGAATCCCGCAGCCGCCTCTTCACTGTAGATGTTGACACTGGTGCGGGTACTATTTAATGAAGATGCCAGTTGGGGACCTGCGAGGCATCTGTTTCTCAAACTAGAGACTCTAATGTACTTATCTTCTTGCTCAATTGTGCAACGCGGCCTCCCACTTCTTTTTCTACTCTGGTTAGAGCCCGTTTGTGCTGTCCTCTGAAGGGAGTAGTACACACCATTGTAGGAAATCTTCAATTTCTTAGCAATTTCTCGCATGGAATAGCCTTCATTTCTAAAAACAAGAATAGACTGTCGAGTTTCAGATGAAAGTTCTCTTTTTCTGGCCATGTTGAGCGTTTAATTGACCCCACAAATGTGATGGTCCTGAAACTCAATCTGCTCAAAGGAAGGTCAGTTTTGTAGCTTCTGTAACAAGCTAAACTGTTTTCAGATGTGTGAACATGATTGCACAAGGGTTTTCTAATCATCAATTAGCCTTCTGAGCCAATGAGCAAACACATTGTACCATTAGAACACTGGAGTGATGGTTGCTGGAAACGGGCCTCGATACACCTATGTAGATATTGCACCACAAACCAGACATTTGCAGCTAGAATAGTCATTTACCACATTAGCAATGTACAGACTGTATTTCTTTAAAGTTAGGACTAGTTTAAAGTTATCTTCATTGAATAGTACAGTGCTTTTCCTTAAAAAATAAGGACATTTCAATGTGTCCCCAATCTTTTGAACAGTAGTGTATTTAATGCTTTCGTCATTTTAAATCAATGTAAATACAAGTATGATTAAAAAGGAAGAGGAACTGAATAAAATAGCATTTTAGATACAGCTCACTGGAGGGTTGCCCTATTTTTTTCAGGTGACTCAAGCCACCTCAAGACATTGTAATGCCATGAAAAGTCTTCTGTTGTATTTTATCAGATGAGTTGTGAGTGAAAGAATCCAGCACTGTTCTGACACTTTAAAATCTGAGGGAAATTGTTTATATTTCATTTCCTCTTGGTGGCAGTAAATTGTCAGCCTACAGAGATTATGCTGTGACTAAGTTACTTTTGTAATGTGTACTGGATCAAACAAACTGCGTTGCGAAGGAGGGTAGGACCAAAAGATAGCATGTTTTCAAAAAAAAATATTTTGGCAAATCACAAAACTACAAAGGGATTTACTAGAGACTATGGGAATATTTCAGTCTGCATGGAGTGATCAAATTTTTTTTAAAAAAATAAAAGGAACAGAAAAATTATTCTGTTACTCCATTTAAGAAAGATGAGCAGCTTTCACTTGCTCTATTCAATTCAATTGTATTTATATAGCGGCAATTCATGAAACGTGTCATCTCGAGGCACTTTACAAAGTCAAATTCAATCATATTATACAGATTGGTCAAAAATGTCCTATATAAGGGAACCAGTTGATTGCTTCAAAGTCCCGACAAGCAGCATTCACTCCTGGAGAAGCGTAGGGCTACAGGGAGAGTTGTCTGCATTGTCCATGGCTTTGCAGCAATCCCTCATACTGAGCAAGCATGAAGCGACAGAGGAAAGAAAAACTCCCCATTATTCAGGCATCTATGTTTTTAATTCTCATTAGTCGTTTCTAATTTCTTTGCAAGGTGCCATCTGTGGGATTCTGAGTTTGACAGATCATCTGTCTACTACAGGGCTGCACACTTTGGGAATCCCTGTAGTAGATTCAGAGACCCAGGGGTGCGCGAGCTGCCGCTAGGGGGTGCGCGAGATGAAAAATGTAATGGCGGTCTGACAGTGTTTTTCTCTACACATTAAAAATGATAGAAATTTCCTTTGTAAAAATTTAAATTAAAAAATATAAATTTAATAAATAAAAAAATGTATTCACACAAAAAAATATTTAGAATAGGTCTTCTTCTATGCTACATTTTAAGATAAAATATAGAAGAAGTCATCTTCTTCTACACATTGTACTATATATGTGTATATGCGCACCTAGCTTGTGGCATCTACCTAATTTCTTCGTTCATTCATTCCCGCAAATATGCCCAGTTGGTTGAAATGGCGTACCGCGCACGTGACGTTACCGACTCAAGAGCAACGCCCCTTTTGCCGCTTAGGTAGGGCATACAGGTAGAGAACGCCCGTAGCAACCAGCTATTACACGCGCAACAGAACCAGCGATATGACAGACTTTGCAGCCGTTAAACTTTCCCAAGACGATGTTCCAGGCGCACGGATTACTGGTCGAACTGTCGAAGAACACACCAACGTTCAGCTCAAACGATGGCTTGAGTGTCGAGGGTTTAAAAAGACTGGAAAACGGGCCGAGTTGATGGAACGGTAAGCTTTGTTGTTTTTTTCCTGCGCGGCGGTCATGGCGTCATCGGCCGTTTTTTTGTTTGTAATCACCGTCCAGGGATCGGTATATGTTTAATGTTTGTCTTATTTGAAATGTTTTTGAGTAAGCTATCCTGGTAGCAGGGTATCAAGTTAGCGCCTGCTACCATGATAGCCTATATGCTATCATGGTAGCAGGCGCTTCAATATGAACATGTCGGCCACCAAAATACTCTTACCTGTTCACTACTTGATGTCGCTGGAATTGGGTCAGGATGTTCTTCGGTTGGGCCCTTTCCTCCAACAAAATGCTTGCTACATATGTAGGCCGACCGCACCGGCGTACCCAGCGCACACATTTCTCCTTGGCAGTCTTGAAGAAAACATCCTTCATATGCGGCCGATCAGCGTACCTCGAGTCGCTGTTGCACGTTCCATAGCAACAATGTTTAAAAACCATGGTCTTAGATTTGGAAAAAGCAGTCGTTTACCGAGTAAAACCAAGGGTAACGCACGTCTCTTTTACAGCGAAACAGCGGCGGACTATTCAAGCTTGTCCTACTGCGTACCACGTGATGTGACGTCATCGTGACGTTACGTTTCTAAAAATAGCTCGCTCGCGGTACGCCATTCTCTTTCTCCCTCCCTCAAACTCAGTGAGAGAGAGAGAGCCCCAAAAAATCTAATCAAAATGATGTAAGGTGTGTGCAAACCTTTTTATGCTGTGTGACAATTATTTAATTTTGCTAAGTTTCATCATCATGTCACACATTTCTTTAACACAGTCTAAAGATTTTAGTTAATTAAATAAATTAAAGTTAATTTCTCTCCTTTGATTACTAGAGGCCATTTGTGTGTGAGTGTTTGTACCATCAACCAATAACAGCTCTTAAAAGTCAGTGTTACACCAAGCAATAGGGTCAACCACGCCTCCTCACTAAGAGGAGGTGTGGTTGACTTGGAGTCAAACTCAGCAGCTAACTGACTCGTTGTTAAGCTTAGACTTGTATGTAGGAATTTTAAGCCTAAAATCGGAGCTCTCTGAGAGGACTCTGAGAATCTTTGTGAATACAGGCACTGCAGTCTGAGAGTGAAGTGCGATGGATGGATGGATGGATGGATGGATGGATAGATAGATAGGCTGAAAAGAAGAAATATGTTTTGAACGTGTTCCGTGAAGGGAATCTTGGGTTTGACCAGTAAAAGTTGAAGGAAGGGTGAAGAATGTCTTGTACGGGAACAAAAAGAGGAACAAATTT